>NC_137422.1:19422283-19669783 GCF_964374335.1 Astatotilapia calliptera
CCTGCTTTGTGGAAGGGGCAATTTACTTTTCATCGCATTGTGTGTAGGAATGCAAGGCAGGAAGGAAGAGGGCAAAACAATGGTTTCTATGGAAACAAGGCCAAAAAAACCCACCCAGTCTCGCTGCCACTTCTGTCTCGTCTTAGATCATCAAAACTGTCTGACTGCCGATGAGCTGTCTGTTTCCGGAGAAGGCATTTCCAGGGGTCTATTGATAAAAACCCTTAGCTCATTTTTTGTGTTTTTAACCCCCCCCCCTCCCCCTGTTTATTTTTTGTTTTTGTTTTTTTACATTTCTTTCTCAGAGCAAATCAGCAGTATCAGTCTTCAGTATTCAGTGAATTCTGGTGGACAACTGTTTCGCTTTAGGGCTTCAGCAGTGTCAGTCAACCAATGCATGGGCCCTGAGGGTAAAAAACAGGGGGAGAAAGAGATCAGGAGGAGAAGGGGGGAAAAAAGAAAAAAGTGCAGGCCGTCCCTTTACAGAACAGGAGCACAGAAAAGGGAGGAATATTCCCTCCTTCTTAGTCACGCAATCTTCTTCACTCTTTTTCTTTCTTGCCAAAGGCACAACAAAGCTCAACAGACGTGATGACAGAGGTATTTTCTGTCTCCCTCACTGTTTGTTTATATTCTTTAAAGTAACCTGTGACTGATTGGCTCTCTGTGTATCAAGAGGGAATTGCACTCAACTGAGTCAGTCAGCATTGATATGTTTAGTTTCGTGAAACAAAGATTTAAAACATTAATGTGTTTATTATTTTTAGTCATCCTTGTTAAATATTTTTGGTTGCAGCCGCATGGTCCACATCTTTTTTCTCTTTTGTGCATTGAAATGGTTACATAAAAGTTTCTTTATTTCTGATAATTATAAGTTGCAGAATCTGGCATATTATTTTAGTAAATGTAAGCTTATGTATTTGTTTTTTGTTTTTTTAGTTTCTTTTTAAGTAAAGTTAATATATTACAGTGTAATGAAAATTGTTGAGTTATAAAGTATATAAAGAAGAAATGGTGGTTCTGTGATGGGATTTACTCCGTATTCCTGCTTTTATAACATGGTTTCATTTCTGAGAAGTTGAAGTTCCAGCCATTATTGCTGGGCAGAAGACGATACGGCTCAGATCACGTTCAAATTGTTATTGTTCACTATCAGATGATAAACCAGAGGAGTTCAAATCCAAACCATAGGACTGCGTCTGCTGTGTGTAGATAGGAAATGACGTCAGGCCTGTATAATCACAGGTAACTGTACTAATAGTTGTACAAACAGGTGTGCATTACACATGTGTGGGAGGGGGTCCTTGTTTTGATTTACCCACAGTAGTTTACCAGATAGAAAGTAATCGTGTTGTTTTTATTTACTGCTACAAAACTGTGCATTTTCTAGTGAATTTGCTGTTGACAGAGGCAGACCTGTGGGAGTGGTATTGCACAAGGAAAGGATTTAGCCTTTCCTCAGTGAAATCCATCAAAGCCCTGAGGGGACATGTGCTGAATTTGCTGAAAGATGCAAGAGGCGGGGAACCTTTTTAATGTTGAGAAACCTGAACGATTTGTCAAACTGTGTTTGCGCGTCGTAATTAGCGGCTTGTGACAGTCACCACAAGCTCTGGGTTGTGTGATCGAATTAGCCACATTGGTCACTATCTGTTGGAAATGAACAAGAGTGACTCAACAGTTACTGACAAGATTAATGTCATGTTTGATTTATAGGCGTCTTTATGCGTGTGCCAACTTGCTACAGTCACGACTATACCTGCAGACTGGTCTTTAATAATTAGAAGTCCAAATTCTGTTGCAAGACATCATTGTGACAACCTTTAAGTTGGAAGTGAAACAAATGTTTAGATTTATTGGTTGATTTGTTGGTGTTGTGAATTACGGGCTTCTGCTTTGGAGGTTATAATTGGGTTTGTCTCAAAGTGTGAGGTAGCAGCCTCTAATAGCTGGCAAACATTCACAGTTAATACTAAATGTTAAGGTCATGTTAACATGCGTATCATGCAAGTCCAAAATCAGAATTTGTCAAGTTATTTAGATGACTCTAACAGAAAAAAAGAAACAAATATTGAAAACATGTTTTTCATGCTTTTTGATTTTGTGATAAAGTCAACAGTGGACCCAATTTGACTATTGAAGCAGGAATATTTAATCTGTCTGATTTGTCTGACCAGGAACTTCACTGCTTCATGTATTGCACTTGATAAGCTTGCAGCAAAGTGGCTGTGCCTGATTTACTGTGATGCATAAAATGGCTTGATGGTATTCTGCAATTAAATTGTAATATTTTTAAGTCTGTTTCATGTGAACAGATATAAACTCTAACAGAAAGCAGATTTAATAAGTTTAATATTGTAGATATAGTTTGCTAATCTACAGCACAAGGCCCATTATGTACAAATCTTGCAAGGTTACCTGATGTTTCTTTGTCCGTTGCATCCAGTTTGTACCACTAGAAAGCACCACTAAATTACTTAGATAATGACAAAATATCTTTTTCTCAGGAAGGTTCTGTATTAATCATCTGTGGTACAATATGCGTACATGTAACTATAAGAAAACTGCTTAGTGTTTAAAGAACATGTATAACAAAAAAGTATAACACCACAGTAAATGTATGACAGGTTTGTTACTCAGCTCAAACTTCACCATGAGCTCGGCTCATGTGAAGCGCTTCTTAGAAATCCTGTTCTGACCACTTGCAGGCGCACATTTGCAACGCACCGTTGATTTCCCCCAGTAACAAAATGTAAACCCTTGAACTTGAATTTCATTTTGGAAAGTGTGCGATGACGTTATGGCACACGCCATGGTTTAGAAAGTTTCCGCCAAAGGTTTTCCCTCAGATGCCTCGGGGCTTTACAAGCCTGGGGGTAGTGCACAATCCCTGTCAATGATCAAATGAGAAGCACCCAGTCTGATATTTGCTCTCTGGATCCCAGCCCTGCTTGTATCACAACTGATGGTCTTCTGCATGAAGGTCGGGTCAGTTTGACACAGAAGTTAATGTTTTCTCTCTGCATGAGTTTAAGGGCCATGCTAAAGCTGTGACAAATGAGGATGTGCAGGTGGTCAGCACGAGACTCCTGCAGACTGTTCCAACATCTGCAGCAGTGCCGACAGAGACGCAAGACTTCACAAGGAAACGATCTTGAAGGGGGAGAGCGGAAGCATTTGAATCTATTGTGTTTTTTGCTTCTTATGTGTAGAGTTTACTAACTTTCTGACCTGACCTCTTCCTTAATCCAACCAATTAAATTTGTGCACTAAAGTGCACTAACTCTCAAATAAATTTGAACACGTGACATGCAGAGAAAGACAAATTTTAAGTCGGATAAACTGTCTTCTAATACACTCAGCCTTGATTCTCAGGCTCACACCCAGCAGCTCTTGTTGCAGGGAATTTAGCCTGGCCTGACTCGCATTGCAGAGTGATAAATCTGTTGCTAATCTCTCAGACTAGATAGGATACTTGGTCTCTGTATCCCAGTCAGTCTGTCCCATGCTTATTTACACCCATATTTCCTATATATTTCCTGTTTCCAACAGGAAAGGGAGTTGTCCCCTTAGCCTCAAATTATTCATAAATGCTCTGAAGGAGCTGTGTGATGATAAATGTAACAAGGCAGCACTGTTCAAAGGGAATAACTCTGCTTGTGTCAGCCTCAGAGAGGTGAATTATTTTTCACTCTCTCTAAAAAGAGCACTTCATAGTCATGCTTTGGAGGCTCAGAAAGGGATTTAAGCAGGGGATATCCAGGAACAGCTCTAATCTCTCATGGGTGACAGATGAAGTGACAACAGGCCAGGGGCACAGACGCATGTCTTTGACACTCCAGGCCCCGTGTTCACCCTGAGAGCTGGAACATGATATGCAGAGACGCTGGATATGAAGAAGTCCTCAACTGAATGCATAGCTTCAGAAATAAAACAGAGTCTGCAGTTTTCTTACACTCTGTTCTGTTTTTGCTTAAATGCCTCTTGCAGCTTTTGATCATTTGAAAAATGTCTTAAATACAAGTTTGACTCTCTCTCTCGCACCCAGTCGACTTCCAGGAAATGACCTGTCGTTCATCCACCCCGAAGCCTTTTCTGGACTGCATCAGCTCAAAGTCCTGTAAGCATTTGCCTTCTCTGCCAATCTCAACACTCACATACCCCCGCAAACACACACAGACGCACTTACGGCTGTGACAGTGTTTTCTACACACTGGGGGAGAGAGTAAATATTGCAGTTTGCGGGAACATTGTGGCAGTGTCAGTTACTGACAGGCTGGGCATATACTTGGTTTAAACTAAATGTAGTTTTCCACCCCTTCCCCAACTATGACTGTGTATATGGGAATCCCCAACAGAGAACTGCGTACATGCTCTGCTTTAAAAGCTAGAACTCCAAAATTTACATCAGGCAGCACACCCTAGTGTGCTTGCACACAGGGAGTGACAAACAAAGCACAGTCCTGTAGATTGTGCACTTAGCCAAAAGTTCAAAGTCCTGCTGATATACAGGGGAAGTTTTGAATAGAAACTGCAAACAGAAACACATGGAAACATTATATGTGCATGTCAGATCCAGTGATTTATTCATGTTACTTATAAGTACACAAATGAAAATAATTGGCTTCAGGCAGACTAAGTTAATGTTCACTTCAGGTCAGGGTTTCTTCATATTTGTTTGCAAACTTTAGACTTTAGAGTTATTGTTAGACAGGAATGTGATGTTGTTTTAAGTTTATTAAACACACAAAAGTTGTGGGAGATTTTGTAGACTTTAGGTTGTCTGTATTTGCTCGGGGAAACTCCGTTTTCTAAAGCGAGTAATAATAGCCAAAGTGAAGCCACGTGATAGTGTACGAACGGGAACCTCAGGAAATGAATTTATTTATTTTGTAACAAGAGTTGAAATAATTGAAATATTCAGATATATTTTTTCCAATTTGTCCTCAGGATGCTCCAGAATAATCAGCTGAAGACGGTGCCAAACTCAGCACTGAAGAACCTTCACTCTCTCCAGTCTCTGTAAGTCATTTGCATGAACACACGTACACACACACATGCAGCATGTTTAAGCACGTGCCGGGTATTGTCTAGATAAAAATCCTTCAAGGATTCAAGTGGACCTTCCTCTCCTGCATCAACCTTGGAGGAAGCGATGCACAGGCCTGCTCCAGAGATTGTAATAGTTCTTTGTTATTGTATTACAGTGCTGTTTAGATATATTGTTTGATTAGTTATAAAAGGTTGTAAACTTCCAAACGTGGTCTCACAGGGGAAATAAAGTTTAGCCTCAACTCTGGACTGAAAACTGTCTGTTTTGGATTGCTTATGGAAAATGTGAATGGTCAAAAAGTGGAGATGCTGTTTTAAGTCCTGCTATTATTACTATAAACATACAGTGTTTCTATTAGAGAGGCTCAATCAATAACTAAAAAGCCTGTTTCTTCTAGAATTTACAGATACTGATGTGTTTTAAGTGTGTACTTAGGAATATGTACTGTAGTAACAAAGCACTCTTAGTGTATTAAGCAACTTACGGTGTGGAAATGGAATTTAACGTCAAACTAACAAGCCCATCCAAGATGGGTACTCACAAAGATGATAATGAAGCAACAGTAGCACTGCAGGACAGTTTATCTACTATGATATGTAACGATAACATTTGCTGCTGAAAATTTGCATAACAAATGTATGCAAATGGGTCTGTACTGTGCAGCTGAGCTTTTAGTTTCATGTTGTGAAAAACAGGGAAAAAAAATCGGCTGCGCTGATTTTTACTGGGATTATTTTTGGGGGGAGGGCTGTGTTGTATCTTCTTGCTGTGTTGATTAGTTGGCCCACAATTTTGGTGGTAAACATCTATGAGAGGGATCGCTTTTAAATTTACCACAAAGATTCCCAAATGTCAGATGATAAATCCCAGTTACTTTCGCAGTACCGCTATGTGATTCACAGTACTACCGTGTGGTTTAAACTGACTCCCAAAAGTTGTCTTCAGCAACTAATGAATAACTGAGTATCTTGGTTTTCAGCTTGTGCAGTATTTAGGATGTATTGTGTGTTCAGTACTAACTAGTAAACATTTATTTACTAAGCTGCAAAAATTAAGACAGTGACAGTTGTAAGCACTTTACCTCCTGAGCTTAGTGTTAGTGTTGACGTTGCAGATGTGTTGCCGTTAGGATTTAGCTGAACGCACAACCAGCATTATGTGTGACCATTAATAAACAAAAACATCAGTTATGTCCAAGTCTTTAAAAACACGTGCTGAATTTTTCTAATAACTGTTCTAGATGTAAGCATTTGTGCTGTAAACTGTATAGCCTTGTTGTCTCATGCCTGAGTGTGTGGTGGAGTTGCATTTATGTTGCGCACCAGGTGGACCAAGTTCTTGTAGATAGTGGCTCCTGTTTAATGTGTGACTGTACACAGAAATTTTACAGTAACTAAAATGTTGAGAGTGATTGTTGAAATGATTTATTTGCCTAATCTGTTTTGAGGCATTTGAACATTCTTTCAGTCATATCACATTCTTATCACTCCGCTGCTGTATTTGTAGGTGAGTCTTATTCAGCCAATCCGTTTCTAACGTTTCTGTTTGTTTCTGGAGTTTTTACGTTTGTACCAGTTTCTTCGAGACACCACCTCTCTCCAGCACCGTGCCTTTGAGTTTGACAGAGACTAAAGTAGGAATGCATCCAGCTGGAGAAATGTGCTGAAAATTCTGCCTTCAGCTATAATCACTCCTCTGTATCCCTCCATATGTCCTCCCTTTTCTTTTTTCCGGCTTTCTTCTTCCTTTTTTAACAGATGTCTTTTCTCTGTTGGGGTTTTAGGGTCTGTAGCTGAAGTATTATGCACTGGCAGAGTAAGGACTTGGTTTGTATAAAGCCTGGAGAGAGCTAAATGTCAATCATGTCTGTTTTTCTTACAGGCCAGACACTTGAGGAATTTTGAGGGAGGGTGAGACACTCAGTTAGGGAGGATAGCAGGAGAACGTAACGTGGTTATGGTGAAAAGAGCACTTGTGCATTCATAATACTGTTTAAATCCTTTTTTTTTACCTTCTTGTTTATTTTTTTTTAATCCCAAAACTGTCAGTGATCAGAATTTTAGGATCTTGTTGGATCATTCATTGTACACGCAGATATTGCTTTTTTAAAATGTAAATTCTGTGAATTGTCTACAAAGAATTTGAGTTTGCTATATATGGCTACTAAATAAACATTCATGTCTTAGCTACGAGTTTGTGGGGACGTGGAGAATTTCAGGTGTTTCACTGTTTCTCAGAAGTGAGGGTTAAAAGTAGGCTGTGAGTTAAAATCACTGTGGCAAAAGGGCCTGTCTTATGTTCTATAGAACATGCCAAAGAAACATGATGATATAGGTAATTTGCTTTTGACACCACCTAATATACAACATGGATAGTTTAAGAAAACGAGAGAAAGTAAAGAGAAAGATTTCCATTGTTGTCAGTAAAGTTATGAATGTGTTACGCCCCACTTGTTATGTAATTTAAAATAAAACCCCTTTTCTATGAAATTCTGGTATTAGTCTCCATATTTATGTTGCGGCTTTTAAGCCGGGTTGTAACAGAATGTTTACGTGTTTAATACAATTTCTATCCAATTAAATAAAGTAGTAAGTATTAATAAAAGTACTGGTTCTTATATAGTGCTTTTCTGCTCTACCTGAGCAATCAAAGCGCTTACTTGCCTAATTCACACAAGCAATTTTTACTGTGCGCAAGTGCTTCCTGTCTAACATTCACACTCTGATCGATAGGGCTGCACGATTTTGCATAAAATGAGAATCACGATTTTTTGGCTTAGAATTGAGATCACGATTCTCTCACGGTTTTCTTTTCCAGTATAAATATTTATTGCACTTATTAACTGCACATCAACTTCGTAACAGTTGAGACTGAACATAAAAACAATAAATAAACATAAAAACAACAAATGTCTCACGTTTTGTTGTTGCTGCAAAATGTTGTACTGCTTGAAATTCTGTCTCCACCGTTGCTCGACACTGTGTGTATAGAGCAGGTAGTGCAACAATAGAAAAATAGTTGCGGGACGGCACTGTGTAGCGTTTGTCTAGGGTGTTGATCATTTTCCTAAATCCCTGGTTTTGCACAGTGTTGATGGGAGCCATATGTTTGGTCAGGTGATAAGTGATAGCCTCCGTAATTTCTTTGTGCCTGCGGGAGTTCGACGTGTATAGGGAAGCGCTGTAAGGTTCCCGTTATTGATGTTTGGGTGGTTGACCGGGACGGATTTTCTCCTGTCACTTTCTCGTCATCCCTGACGTGCTCTCCGTTGTTTTTTCCCCTGCTAATTTTAGCATCACTTGATGGATTGTCGGAGCATTACGGCTATCGTAGGCAGGAGCCTTGCGGAGTGATACGTACTGTGCTTCAACATAATATTACCGTATTGTGTGTGTATAACTTCTTTTTAAGTTTTGTGGATATTAAACATGGTTATGCTGAGGATATGTCAGCCAGTTTTCACTGGAAATGCCTTTTGGTTAAACTGTCAGCAAGGAATTTGCGTTTGCACTGTTAAATTTTTATATTTTTACAGCTGCTTGTTTCAGTGAAAATACATTGATGGGGTTTTTTGCACTAATAAAGTTGTGGAGTTGTAAAGTATTTTGTCTCGCGTCAATTATATTGTCAGTTATATCGTTATCGCAAATTTCCAAATATATTTTGTGATAAATATTTTTGGCCATATTGCCCTGCCCTAATATACTGTATATATATTTGCATAACAAATGTATACCAAGGGCTCAGAGAAAAGCTCAAGAAAATGTAGAGGGTGAAGGTAACGGTGCCATTATTGCAATGTAATTTCTATATGTATTTATTAAATCCAATCCAAAGTACAAATGCGTTTCCTATTTGCTCTCTTTTTTAGTCGCCTGGATGCCAACCATATTACAACTGTTCCAGATGACAGCTTTGAAAGCCTTCAGCAGCTGCGCCACCTCTGGTTGGATGATAACAACCTGATGGAGGTGCCCGTCGGTTCTCTGAGGCACCAGGCGAACCTTCAGGCTCTGACGTTGGCACTTAACCGCATCCTGTACATACCAGACAACGCCTTTGCAAACCTCACCAGTTTAGTTGTACTGTAAGTTATATTAAGCTTCTGTTTAATTGTGGTTTAGAATGAAAATCTGCACAGTAGCATTTGAGCGCAAATGTTTACAGTGTACTTGACAATTGTTTCTGGCCAGTCGGGCCAATGCTGCAGAGTGCAGGGCGGATGATGAACGTCATAGGGCACCAAACCGCCTTGTGCCTTAACTTTAGATGGATATAAATCTATAAATGATCTGTTGATAGTTGGTATAAATATCAAATTATTAACATCATGTTTAAGTAGCCTGCCTGTGAAACAGTTGCCATAAAAGTAAATTCCCCAGGATAGCTAAAGGACCTTTGCATGCAGTTTTCATAGAACTATACACAGAATAACTCAGCAGGAACAACTTGTTGGTGTACTTTTTGGAAAAACTATAATTAAGCAGGCAATGCGACTGCAAACATTCACATGGCCTGAGGGAGATGCCAAAGTGAAACTCCTCGGGGGTGGGTTGTCAATAAGATCAGGACGATTCTCAGGTTATAATGCCAGCACATGTTAACTCTCTATAGGGTGAGTTTAGCTATAGTTTAAAGGTACTTAAGTTTCTGAGTCATGTGTAAATCTCTTCTACTTGGCTGTATAATTAACATCATGTTAGTAAAATCTAAATGTATTGCCTGTGTTCCCATCTGAGTTAAGTAAGCTATAGTATGTGTTTTTTCATATATCATTTGTATTATTCTGTCATCACAAGTCAACATAAAATACCTTTCTTTGAGCTGAGCTTTAGCTATCAATGTATCTTCAGCTTGACTGCGGGTCAAACTCCAAACACAGACATACCATAGTTTATTTCCACAGCTTACAGCTTAATAAGTCAGCTAAACAGGTCGCTACTCATTCTCTGCTGTGTTTATGCACGAGGGCGTTTTTGCAGTGAAACGAGCCACAGGCACTGGACATCGCAAATCAATGTTAGCAAAATCTTTGTAAAAGGAGCTTGATGCTGAGCAGTGATGCAGAAGTTATGTTGTTTTATGTATTAAGGGAAATCCTAAAACCATCCTTTGCCAGGAGCTTGTACAAAAATGCGTTGCACTGCGAATCCAAGGGATTGTTCCAGACCTTTTTTTTTCACTGCTGCTGTTATATGTTCACATAAACACACGCTCAAGAACACACGCATTGAGTGGCATTGCTGCAGGGTTAGTATAAACACGTCAGAATAAACAGGAAGAAAAGACCTTGAATCTATTAGGCGAGGAGGACTCTTTGCATATACACATACAGCACAGACACCTGATTCACAAGCGCCATTCAGAAATCATGCATGGGATATTTTTGCAAAAGCTAAAAAGTAAATTAAAACCCACGAAGAATGATTGAATTATTTTATTTCTCTTTGGTACGACGGTCTTGCAGATCTGTGTTTTACCTTTTTCAGGCATCTTCACAACAACAGAATCAACGAGATAGGAGACAACTGTTTCTCTGGACTTGTAAACCTGGAGACGCTGTAAGTACACAGCAGTATGGTAATTGTTGTCGTGTGTGTGCGTGCGTGTGTGTGTGTGTGCGTGCGTGCGTGTGTGTTGGTGCTCCCACCCTCCTGTGCTTCAGTCCTCCAGACATCATTGTGTCCACTTCCTCCTTTAATTGCTCTAGGATAAATAGAGCAAAGTACATGATGCTTATCAAATCTGCCCTCCCACTGTTCACTTCCTACTGCCACAGAGCCATGAAAAACCTTTCAGTGACAGCCGTACCTCCTGGCAAATGGTTACTGTACAACACATAATCTGGTGGCACTTGCTCTGAGCCATTGTTGGTATTTACAGACACAATGACACAGCACAGGGGACACAAGTAAGCTTATAAAACTAGTGCAGTATTACATTTCAACAGTTTTTTTAATGTATCTTTTTTCTTTAAGTGTGTAATATCTGTGGAGGCAGGAGGTTTAGCTGCTGACAGAAAGGTTTGGTAAGGACTTGAAGGGCTTTCTTTGCTTTTGCTGAATAGTGATTCATTCATACATTCAGGGGCAGACTCATTGTGGGTTATTGCATATGTTTATTAAGCAAAGAAAAATGCTTATGACTGAAACTGAATATGTCACAGTTCTGGAACCTGAACAAGGATATTGTCAACAATATTTATTTTTTTGCTTAAAATATGAACCGAGTAATAAATTGATTAAAAATGAATTATTAACTAGTTTCTTACAACACAGTGTACTTGGAAGCATTCAGTATTTTAATATTTAATAGATTAATGTGCTTTTGTTATATTTAGAGAAACGAGCAGGGGTTTTTTCTGGAGCTAGGCCTTTGGGGGAAGAAACAGGCTCAATTGATCAGTAGATCATTAGAGGCAATAAGTCTCTGTTACCTTATTTGACAGAAATCAATGCATTTCCCCATTATGTGTGACCATTAATAAACAAAAACATCAGTTATGTCCGAGTACATGAAACCCCAATTAACAAAAGTGTTTATAAAATATTTACAGGGCTGATAATTTTCCTTTGACTCTGGCTAAAATGTGTGTGTGTGGGGGGGGGGGGCACGCAATATTGCGTGACTCTGTGCTGGCCTTAGTCACAAAACCAGTCTTTCCTCCTAATTGTAGATGTCCTTGTTTGAATGTTGCATTGATTTTTGGATGCGAAACAGGATGGATGAAACTGCACTGATTTCCTGTGTCTCTCTCTGTCTAGAGATCTTAACTTCAACAACCTGAAGGTTTTTCCCAAAGCAATACAGGCCCTCCCCAAACTGAAAGAGCTGTGAGTATACTGCCCCATTTCTACTGCCCGAGAAAGACATTTTGTACTGTTACTAAAGTCAGGAAACTTTTAATGCCTCACTGAGGCAAGTTGCTGTCTTTTTTTCTGGTTTAAAAAAGGACAGATGTGTAATGAGGAAAATATTAATTATATTAAATATTAGAGGATTAGACACATGTATACTGAAATTATTTTAAGCTACCTTCATTTCTGTGACTGTTTCTGTTTGTCACACACAGAAACAAAATATTCTGTTGACTTTAATGCTGTTACATCGTTATATATCTGAGCTTTTACCTTTTGGATATGATGTTTAAAGAGAAATAGATAACATGTTTTTTTGATAAAAGTTTTTTTAAAGCATTTGACACTCACTGATAGAATCATTATGTCTTTTTTTTTTTTAAACTTTGGCTTAGAGTATGTGAAATTAAGTAATGTGTATGCCACGTGTTGAACTGTGGAAAGTTTACTGACACTGCCACCTTCTCTCTTTAGTGGGTTTCATAGCAATGATATTGCTTCCATACCCGAGGGGGCCTTCCACAACAATCCCCTGCTGAAAACCATGTAAGGTCCAACTCTCCCCTCTGACTTGCAGACACTCATTTATAAACAGACATGGCACACTCATAGCTTAACTTTGTAAATACGCCATATACAAGTTTGAGGCTTCAGAAAGATGAATGTCCAGAAGATGGTGCCATTCTTGCATAGTGAATGACTTTTGCTTTGAATTCTCCCCCCTCTGCTCTCCCAGACATCTTTATGACAACCCTCTGTCGTTCGTGGGCGCGTCAGCTTTCCAGAACCTGTCCAGCCTGCACTCACTGTAAGTCCCTCCGTCAGGCTCAACTCCTGACAGATGGTAGTGCTGAATAAAAATATATGAAAAAGGCAATTTGAATGTGCTCTAAGAGTCAGTCAGTCTTATTTAAGTCACACCATCTCACACTTTGATCTCTGTAATAATGATTTTACTATTCTTCAAACTTGTGTTTTCAGAATGTTGCGTGGCGCCAGTATGATGCAGGACTTCCCCATCCTTACATGGACTAACAACCTTGAGAGTCTGTAAGTGAACTAAGATGTGGCATCTTTCTCTGCTTGTGCGATTTTGTGTTTCAGAAGTGACTGAGTAGCTTTTCATATTCAGGACCCTCTCGGGCACCAAGATATCATCCATACCCACTGATCTGTGCGAGGACCTCAAAGTGCTGCGAACGCTGTAAGAAACATTCTCTTTCCTGTTACCTACAGCAGGTAATTGATCATTAGGAAAATACAAAGAGAGCAGAGTAGGTCGAACAGTGCATAGTGTTTTAGTAAGGTCTGTGCACTCATTTTTACAGACCAGTTATCACTGAATGGAACAGTCCAACCTTTTTGTCTTTGTTCTTTCATTTTAATTTGTCCCAGTTGTGCAGTTATTGAAGCTATTTCTTTTCCTCCATCAGCGACATGTCCTACAATGAGATAAAACAGTTACCTTCCCTCCAGGGCTGCACCCAGCTGCAGGAGATGTGAGTGAAGATCGAAAAGCCATTACACAAAAGAAAGCTTTAAAAGGCAGAAAAAATAAACAAATAAGGCGATTAAAGAAATGTTTGCTTGTTTATAACCTGATAAAATTATGTTTCCCATTTACAGAAACTTTCAGCACAATCATATTGAAAAAATTAACCGAGACACTTTCCAAGGTCTCTCTGCTCTCCGTTTACTGTAAGTCCACTTAGTCATGCACTTCCTTGATGCAATATAAACAAATGTTTTTATGCCTGATTTGTGAATTCACTGAGTTATGTTACACAGAGACCTGAGTAGAAATGAAATCCGAGTTATCCACAGAGATGCTTTCCTCACCCTCAGGGCGCTCACCAACCTGTGAGTAGGACCTTCAGTCACACTGTTTGGTGTCACTCTCTGTGCCCTACAAAATTAAACTGTCTGTGTGCAATCATTTCTGCAGAGACCTGAGTATGAACTCTCTCACTGGGATTCCAACAGCTGGACTGAGCGTGCTCAGTCAGCTGAAACTCTCCGGGAACCCGCAGATGAAAAATGTGCTAACTGCAAATAACCTGCCTAAACTCAGGTGAGAATGACGCTGTGTAGGCTGAGGACATGTAAGTGTAAAATACACTTGCATGCTTAGACAAAGAGGGCAAGTAGTTTTCAAGAACTGAAAAGCATACATGGTGCACACAAGTATAAACTGAACAGTTATCCCTCAGTACAGCAAAGAGAAACAAATCAACAATGGTATAGAAAAACTGAGGAAAACACAACAGCTTCCACGAATGAGGAGGCTAATCCACATCTAAATACTACTATTGGAAGCAATCAGAAGGGCCAGAAATGTATATATGACACTTAAATCTGCCAGTGCTATTAAATGATAAACATTTTCTTTTTTTTAAGGTCCATTTCTGTCCCTTACGCCTACCAGTGCTGTGCATTCGTTGGATGTGACTCAGTGACGACTTCTTTTGAGAAAGAGCACATGAAGAAAACTGCAGGTGGGGATGGCGGACATGTTAACTGCATGTGTTATTGAAGTAAAAAGATTGTTTGCAGTGTTAGTGTTACTCCATCTTACTAACATTAAAAATTGTGCTATATTTCCTGGCTGTCATGAGGTTGTAAAATTCCCCAAAAAAAGATATAAAAAAATGTAAATTACATTTAAATTGAAAGTATCACAGAGAGCTTAAACAGCAATGTTACTAGTTTGGATTGAGTTAAAAAAAAAGAAAAACACTTTCCCCTCTTAGTATATCCATTTTCTTTCTTGTTGCAGGTGGGGAAGATGTGGAAAAAATCTCAATGGTTATGCATTGTTCTCCTTCACCAGGTAGTCAGCTTTTGTGTTTATCAATCAGTGTTAAAGATTTGAAATAATCCCAAAAAAGATAATAACTAAATTTGTCATATTGTTGGCTTTTCAGGAGCTTTCAAGCCTTGTGAACACCTCTTGGGTAACTGGATGATCCGTCTGACAGTCTGGTTCATCTGCCTGGTGTCGCTGGTCTTTAACAGCCTGGTGCTGGTGGCCACCTTCTCTCCCTCACATCGAGCTGCTGCCCATTCCCACTGCCCGACCCCGTCTCTTTCTCCAGCCAGGCTGCTGATGGGGCTGCTGGCTCTGG
The DNA here is from genome assembly GCF_964374335.1 of Astatotilapia calliptera. Classification (NCBI taxonomy): domain Eukaryota; kingdom Metazoa; phylum Chordata; class Actinopteri; order Cichliformes; family Cichlidae; genus Astatotilapia; species Astatotilapia calliptera. The sequence goes on from NC_137422.1 coordinate 19,437,319, forward strand.
CCAACCTGCTCACGGGCTTGTACGTCGGCGTGCTGACTGTGCTCGATGTTGCTACGTGGGGATCCTTCGCTGAGTTTGGGGTGTGGTGGGAGATGGGACCCGGCTGTCAGATCACAGGAGTTCTGGCCGTCTTCTCGTCAGAGTGGTCAGTCTTGTTGCTGTCGTTGGCAGCCGTGGAGCGCAGCGTGGCCGTGCGGATGATTCTTGGGAAGGTCATGATGTCGCCCAGGAGGAGTGCCAGCAGCCGTCGCGGGTGCTTAAGAGGAGATCGACGCTTCAGCCTCGCTGCAGGATTGCTGGCGCTGCTGGCCGCTGCTGGGGCCTGCCTGCCTCTCGTGACCTCCGGTGATCAGTCTTCGTCTCCTCTCTGCCTGCCGTTTGCCGGCGGTGAGCGTCCAGCTTTGAGTGTTACGGTCATTTTGGTGCTGCTCAACGCTGTGGCCTACCTGTTCACCGCAGCTGTGTACACCCAGTTGTACTGCACACTGGGCAGGGTGGAGCTGGCAGATCCGGAGCAGACGGGTGCCCTGAGACACATCGCCTGGCTCATCTTCACCAACTGCATCTTCTTCTGTCCTGTGGCAGCGTTCTCTTTTGCCCCCCTCCTGACTGGCTCCTCAGCTGGTGGCCCGGAGATTGCCAAGACCGTCACCCTCATCTTCTTCCCGCTGCCCGCTTGCCTGAACCCAGTGCTGTACGTGTTCTTCAGCCCAGCCTTCAGGGAGGACTGGCTGAGACTACGCAGTCGCAGAAGTTCAACCAGGGAGATGAAGACCACCACAGAAGGTCACCGAGATGACAGTGGCGGAGGGTCTGAGCTCACAGACGGGGGCTCCTCCACACACCTAGGCTTTGACTGTGGGATGTACTCGCAGCTTTGCGGTGAGGTGGTTGTTTGTGAGCAGTGTGAGGCAGCACTGCGTGCCAGGACCTGCTCTTCCCCCTCGTCCTCCACAGTCTGTAGACACTTGGTCAAGTCCCACAGTTGTCCCACCCTCCTGGCTGGAGCTGCGGCATACCAGCGCTCGGAGGGGTTTTGGGGAGACAGCAGCACGCCGTCTGCACAGTCTGAGTACGCAGACGAGGGGGACTCTTTTGTGTCAGATAGCTCGGACCAGATTCAGGCGTGTGGCCGAGCTTGCTTTTGTCAGAGCAGAGGCCTTCCTCTTGTACACTACTCATACAACATACCTCGAGTCAAGGACTAATGACGCATCTGTGTCATGTGAACTTGGATGCTACAAGAATAAACGTTTTTATATCAAACAGCAAAATGTGCCAACTACCCTACGATTCAGCAAGCACTTAGTTTCTAATAACTGTGTTAACAGACACAGCCAATCATTTAAAGGGAACTTGGTTTTTTGAACTGAGAAACAGTTTCTAGGAGACCTGAACCGAGAAAGTTGCATCACAAACTGGTCGACAAAGGATCTCGCAAAGGAAAATGTTGCCACCGGTGCCTGCGTCTGCAAGCCTCCATGTATGTGTTAATGATTTTTTTTGCCCTGTTTCACCTGTACTTATAAGCTTTTAAATTTTTAATTATTATACATCTTGTCAATTTTTAAAGTTTCTTCACAGCAACTTTTGATTTCAGAATTTTTGTTTCTTTTACAAAAATGTAGCAAATGTAATAATCACGCTAAACTTTCATGTATGAATGTAACTTTCAGGTGGTCTTCACCTAGCGGGGGGGATAATATAAAGTCAGCAATAACTTCTGCCCTGCCTGCGTGTGATTGTAAAGTGTCTAAAATAGTCTAAAACAAACATGTCTTTACTTTAAGAGAATGTGATTAAAAGTAGCAGATATCACTGTTTCAGCAACAACTAGGCACAGCGGATGTGAAAGATTATTTATTGTTTGAGTAGCATTAAGTCTCTGGCTGGGTGGAGACAGTTTCTGGCCTCTGAATGATAAATACAGTGTAATAACAAGCATTCACCAAAAAAACAGCACCTTTATTAGTTTTTCCTCACCAAAAAACCAAAACAAGCACTCTCATGCAGGTTCATGTCACAATTTTTGATCTTTCTTATGGAAAATTCCAGTTATTTTAAAATCTGGGCCTTATTTTCATATTTGTTTTTCCTTTTTGAGCTATTTGTTTGCTAAATTACAGAGCGATGCATGCTGTTAGCCTTTTCAGTACAATGACACTTAAATGAGATCTGCCTAGGCCTGATACTCAGATTGGTTGTGGCCTACAGGGTGATTGTTAATGGTGCTGAATGCAGAGTATTTATAAGCATAAACTGCTCAAAAATTGAATCCTATGAATAATAATAATAAAAAAAGAAATCATTTAAATCACAGGAATAAACCAATATTTTGGGAAATGTGCTTGTTTGCTTAGAGCAGACCTTTCCAAAGTGTGGGGCCCGCCCCCCTAGGGGGGGCGCAGAGCCATTGCAGGGGGGCGCGGTATGAAAAGGGGGGGAAAAACAAAACGCATGGACACTGCTAGCACGGGGCAGCCACAGAAACGCAAAGCAGGAGATGAAGCATAGCTGAATATGTTTCCAAGGTAGTTGCCAAGGTAGGTCTCCCCTGCATAATTGGTTTCCCCTTCGTCGGGAGCAGCGCTGGGCTCTCCAAATCACGGACAAACAGCATCCCACATTCGTGATTTTTAGTTCACAAACACTTGTAATGACTAACTACTCCTGACATTTTGGAGATGTTAGCTCTTTATACAGTAAAGTTACAGTGGGATACAAATAATATCAGGCTGATCCTGCCACGATTTGTTCCCCCGGTTCAAATCACGGACAAACAGTATCCTACAGCTGTTTATGTTTTTAAACCCATTTTGCACAGAGAGGCATTTTTTGAAAAATGTATTGATAGCAATGTTGAATATTATTACACAGGAAAAAAACAACTACATGTAAAATAATTACACCGTGACGCCTTTGCCTTTCTAAATAGAGGGACAGTAACTGTGTATGTATATGTAAGCGTGTAAAACCTGCAGATAGAGACAAAATACTGTTAATCTGACTATCTGCCATTCTGCAATTCATCTCATGTAAACAATAACGTGGCGCACAGCGTGACGTGAAAAAGGCACATACCTTTGACGTTGCGTGACGAGCTCTGTATTCCTCGTAAACAGGTAGACGCAAAAAAGGAGTTTTAAAAAGTCGGTGATTCGAAACGCAGTTTACGTGTGGACGAAACAGCTGCGTTGTCAAAAATACCCGTGTAGGTGCGGACGTAGCATAAAAGAGTTAGTAGTTTATTTTATTACTACCTGTAATTTATTGCAGTTTACTTGTATTTGCTTAATTGTTTACTAAATGTTTGAGGTGTGAAATAAACTGCAATGGAGCAAAATAAGGGTGTGTGCGTGCGAGGGGGGGCGCGAACATTTTTCTTGTAAAACAGGGGTGTCAAACTCAAATACACAGTGGGCCAAAATTCAAAACTGGAACAAAGTCGCGGGCTAACATTAATATTTATTGAAAAAAAAAATCTTCCTCTAGATATAAGAATGAATCTTTTCTTATGGACTCAAACAAGTTTTGCTGAAAAACTGAATATGGAGCAAGCAAAGCTTAATACTAAACAATATATATATTAGCTGTATAATACCAGTAGGCCAGCTCTAATAGTAATTTGGTATGGCTTCGCGGGCCAAATGTAATTAGGCTGCGGGCCAAATTTGGCCCGCGGGCCAGAGTTTGACACCTATGTTGTAAAACAAAGGGGGGCCTAGCAAAAAAAATTTGGGAACCACTGGCTTAGGGTAAGATGACAGCCAGCAGCTTGTTAGCTTAGCCAGGCTTTTTCTTTTGTATTCGTTTTTTTATCCACCTGCTGCTCTAGCTCTATGTTTAGCAAACATTTACAACCCTGGATTTACTTCAGAGCATGGAAACTCACATATATGTTGCAAAAAAAAAGGCAATAAACAGTCTACGAATTTAAATCAGCTACATTTATGCTGGTTATACTACAAAAAAGTGCAGAGCTACCCGCTGTGGTGACCCCTTGTGGCAATGGAGCAGCCAAAACTGTTTGAGACTTCTCAGACTTAACTGAGAAGTTATACTGAGTCCCGTCCGTCTAGCTGATCAGAAAAGCATTTTTTAATGCTTCAAAGTAAAATGTAAGTCTTTCCATCCTGAGAGCTGACCTAAGTGAAGCTGTGTTTGACGAGGGATTGGCTGGTGTTGTGCTAGAGCATGATTGTACACATTGAGGTGGATACACCCTCTGAGCATGTATTCACAAGTGCACGTCATGTGAGCGCTTTGGAATTCAGGCAATGTAGGGAAACATTTTCTTCCACCAATAAAAAGTTCTTGTGTTCTTCTACTGCAACTTTCAATTTCGGCGTTTCGACTCCTATCTTCTGTTTTCACACACCAGACAACTGAGTGTGTAAATAAGTTCACTTACTAAAATGTCTCGCTGACTGTTTGAGATGTCTGATGCGCCACGTGGTGAAAATGTATGCATCTCTATCTTTCTTTCTTTCTTTCTTTCTTTCTTTCTTTCTTTCTTTCTTTCTGTGTAGTTTTGATTATTGTTATTTGTTTTTGTGTCTGTCTGTAAATTATTTGAACACAGATAATCAAGAATGGGATGCTAACTACGGAAGCTACCTCCTCAACTGTAGTGGCTACCAACAGTGATTTGTTCATTTTTTTGTTTTTTCTTTTTTTTTTGCATTCTTGGCTTTACATTGACAGAGGATAGGTGACAAATTAAAGGAAAACTCAAATGCCTGACATCCATGCAGTGGGGTGGATTCGGAGGCTTTGCTGTGCTTTGTTGTTATGTTTAGGTCTGCTTGTCTCTCTGCAAAATAGAACTTTTCCTTGGCGACTAGCTACACAGCTTATCCTGTGGTGACGCATTTCTGTCATCATATGAGCAGTCTCTTCCAGGATGATAATCCCACAGGGCATGAGGGATCATTGAATCGTTAATAATGTTTGTCATGTGTTCACAGTCGCTAGATCTCAGCACCTATGGGAGATTGTAGACTGATAAGTTAGACGGGGCTCTCCGGCACCGTCATCCAAACAGACTTGTAGAATAAATGAATGAATGAATGCCACACCTTACATAGGGCTTAAAGTTGGCCTTTCCTTTAATTTGTCACCTCTGTTTGTACATCGTTTTAGTTCTTTGCAAATTGTGGGAGGAATCTATGTACTGTATACTGTGATTTTTTTTTTAACCAACCTTAAACTATGAATTTTTTTGGTTTTATGTTTTATAGGTATGAACCTGCAGAATAATACAGATTATATATAAAGTATCTCACTTATTGTCAGTTTGAATTAAATCTTACTAGTTTTACACGTGAGATCTCCCCGAGTTGTTTTTATTCTGTTAAAGTAGAAAAAAAGCTATTTCTTTAAATTTTGAATGAATAAAATTGGATGAACACAATAATCCTTGTACTTTTGTGTTGCTTTTAAGACCATGAAAGTCCTATTCACAAACCAGCATCTGGCAGTATATGAGAGGAAAGGTTATTTGTTTGCTTGCTTGTACCACATTTGAAGTGACTTGAGCCAGTTGCTCTGTCCACATGTTCAGTTGAGGTACAACTGATGAATTAAAGTGAGGAGTTATCAGTCTTATTACCCAGTATGTGATGGATACACAAAACTTTGTACCATTTCTGCCACTAAATGTAAATTACAGAAACTTAGTTGATCTTCAAGCTAACAATGTGATTAATTACACAATGCTAGTTCTGAGCCAGAGCCTTAAAGCGTATAAAACCAGGACAAGGCTTCTTGGATGGAGAAATGAAGCCAATGTGAAAGTGTCTTCAACCTGCCTGCAGTGTCTCTGAAGGCCACCAGATGGCGATAGTTGTGGTTGCAAAAAGACTGCCGGTCCTGTAGAGGTCTATGGGAAAATTGCTCTCTGTCTTGACCTCTCTGAAGACTTTCTTGCTGAGTTTATGGACTCACTTAACCAATTTGGGTCATGCTGAATGAAATGTAATTCTGTTTTGTAACTCTTCAAGATATTCTATTTCAAAATGGTGGATTATATGTGGTATGAAACCGCACACTCATTGGCTAAAGAGATATCAGTCACTAGTCAGTAGCCAGTGAGTTGTCAAAACACCTTGCAAAAAACAGAGATGCTCTAAAGCATTTATCAAGTATGTTCCAGGTGACCCTGTGACACGTACAAGGCTCTCTGGATCTTTTGCAGCTGTACGCTGAAAGGGCACGGGAAATATTTACATTCAAGGCATCAAAGGAATAACTGTTGAGTGATCTTACAGGAGCCCACTATGGAGCAAAGCCAGAATGTGCTCTACTCTACATTTAATCACATCCCGGCTATTCTAGCCCTTCACATAGTTCAGGCACATGCCTTACAGCTCTGGCTTTAAAAAGGCTTTGTTACAATAAAACTAAGCTCTCAGAAACTCGTATCAATTGCACCAGACTTCTGAGTATCAGTGGCAGGCTTTGGGGGTTTTCAAAAAATCCTTGCTGCACTATAATGTAATACCACCTACATATACAGTACACTTCTTGATTTCTTAGTTTTTTTTTTTCATATTTCACATTACTGTGGATGAATTTTGGCCCACTCTTCTCTGTAGAATTGCTTTAATTCAGACACATTGGAGGATTTTTGAGCATGAACAGCCTGTTTAAGGTCATGCAAAAACAAGTCTGTTGGATTTAAGTCCAGAGATTGACTAGGCCAATCCAACACCTGCATTCATGCCATGCAGAGGTGGACTTGCTGGTGTGTTTCTAATCATTGCCCTGCTGCATAAGTCAAGTACTCTTTACCTCCGGATGTTCTCCTTTACTGGTAGAGAGCAGAATTCATGGTTTCATCAACTATGGCAATTTGTCCAGGTCCTGAAGCAGCGAAGCAGCCCCAGAACATCATACTACCACCACCATGTTTTACTGTTGATGTTCTTTCTATGAAGTTTTAATGCAAGATGTAACAGGACTCAAACTTTCCATAAAGTTCAGCTTTTGTCTCATCAGTCCACAGAATATTTCCCCAAAAGTCTTGGGGATCAACAAGAGGTCTTTTGGCAAATTTAAGATGAGTCTTTGTATTCTTTTTGGTCAGCAGTGGTTTTCTCCTTGGAGCTCCCCTATAGATGTGATTTTTTCCCTTTCATATTGTTGAATCAAGAACTCAGACCTTAACTGAGGACTGAGGTCTGTAGTTTTTTTTTTCTTTTTTCCAAAAAGAAAAATGTGATTAATCATAGTTAATTCATGATTTAACACGGTGGTTGTAAGTCTGTTTTGAATTTACTCAGGTTATTTTTGTCCAATATTGTGTAAACTTTGATGATCTTAAATGTAAATGTGAAAAGAAATTAAAAAGTAGAAAGACAGCAAATACATAGTCCTCACAGCTCTGTACACTACATGACTGAAAAAAAATCACTTAGTAATTCTGTTTTCAAGTAATTTTTATGCACACAAATCAGCCCAGACAAGCAGCAAATCAGACAGTAGTTTCCTAAATATTGATACTATTTACTAAACACTGTTATCTCTGTTATCAATACCAAGAACTGGACTGAAATAAAGATCATTGTTTGGGATAATTAATAATAAATACTTATAGCAAAATGAAAATAAAGGAACAGCAAATTCAGTGAGCCCCATTCACTTCTGTCATCCAGTGGTTTACATGACACTAATATAACAGTGAGGATAACATGATGTGAGATGACTGCAGGAGAGGAAAGCAGCACATAAACATAAAAAGGATGTGGAGCTGAACTCTGAGATGCCATCTTCTCTTCAGTTGGCTTCTTGAATTTTTTCCTTCTTGGGCTCCTTCTTATCTTCTCTAGTAATTTGAGCTGCAAGGCAGGGGGGATTTTTATTCAGTAAAAACAAACAAAAAATTACTTAATCTGTTAGGTGCCGAGTAGGTAACATTAATGTCTGTAGTGTGTTTTTACTGTTTTATTGGTTTTTAAAAAATGCTGAAAGTTCACTGAAAGTCACACCTCCACATAACTGAGGAGAGTTGCACAGCTTGGCGATGATTGTCTGTAGATTCAATTAATAATTATTGTTGAATTAAAAATAAATGAATACAGCTGAACTGTTTAAACATTCTCAGTGGACATTTAAAACCTCATAAATGTGGAGACTGTAATAAAGTCCATAATTCTCTGTCAAATCCCTCCTAAGAACTTATCATATTATCATCATATTACAGGTTATTTTGGAGCTTGACAGGGTAAATTATGACAATTAAAAATGCCAACTTTTACTCTGTGCAAATGTGATTTTATTTTTATGTTTGCAGTTATGACAGAAATTGCAAATCAGTTTTTAACAGGATTATTTTTCTGCAGCACAATTTAGAGCTCTATAATTTCCCAATAATCCCCAAGACATTATCTCAGAAAGAACTTCATAAAATGTTAGTATTTAACAGAAAAAACAGAAAAGGCTCGGCGGGTTTAATTCATAATTTAAATGAATTGTTAGTTGGACTCAAAGGACTTCAGCAGAAACTTGTTTATCTCTTAGTAAGTGTGCAGCCTGAGAGCCAATTCAGGATGTGGGGAAATATCAAACTGAATGGGTTTCTTTATCTTTCTTTGTTAATGAATGTCCAATTTTACTCATGGAATAAATACATAAATAAAAGACTGTTGTGTCGAAGATTTTCTGGGGTGTGTGGTCAGTTAATATTTTCCAAGAAACCATTTCACATCAAATGTGGATGTTTTTTTTTTTGTATTCTGCTATTAACACTAAAATATATTTATATATTTTTCTTTAATTATTTGATGAGTTCATGTGTGCGTGAATGTTTTTCTTTAAGAACAAACAAGGGAGGTGGAAGGGGGTGTTAAAGGAGGATGCTGGAGAAAAAGTGCAGTCTAAGTGGGGCATGCAAAAGAGGACACATGCATTTCATGAACTACTTACGGCGAACCTCCAGTTTACACTCCACTGTGTCTTCACCGCTGTCGTTGACTGCTTTGCACGTATACACCCCCCCATCAAATGGACAGGGCTTACGGATCTCCAGCGTCAGGACACCTTGCTTACTGATCATCCTGTACTTGGCTTCATTTGAGATGTCCATTTTGTTTTTGTACCATGTTACTTTGGGCTAATAAGGGAGGAAAAGTAGAATTATGTAAGTATATATTTTTGGGAAAAGATTTTGGAAAGCAGTTTAAATGTTGATTGAATAACATAATAATAATACAATTAATACTACTACTACTACTACTAATAATAATAATAAAGATTTCAGGGTGGTCAAGATTATAATGATTACAGTTTGTTCAGTGACTTCCTCTCCACCACAGCTTCAAAAGTTTCCAGTTTGTAGCCAATCATAGAGCCAGCTTTGCTGATCTGTTCATTCAGCGTGCTGGAGTCTTGCTCATAGGGGGTCATCTGATGGTGGGGTTTTCTCTGTACTAGTTTAGGATTTGTAAAGTGCTTATTTATTTGCTTATTTATTTGCATTCCTGAAGTTTTTCTGATAGAGTTATTCTTTCTATCTATATCTATCTATCTATCTACACACACACACACACACACACACACACACACACACACACACACACACACACACACACACACACACACACTTATGGTCTAAAAAATTGTTAAGCACTGTATATAAGCAGAGGAAAATGTTTAACAAGGTTTAATTCTAGTAAAAGTGAATATCTTTGAAACATCTAATTCATACCCTACAGACCTTTGGTATTCCTCGCACGGCGCAGCTTAGGGTGGCGTTGTATCCTGCTATGACAGAACGGTCCACCAAAGGGCGTGTAAACTTGGGAGCCTCTGTAAAGTCATGATCCTTGTAGTTGGGTGGCTTGTATATGATACCTGAGATGACAATTGGATAATTTCCTTTCAGTTCCAAAGAGCATATAATCATAACCACAAGTGCATCACACTGGCTATATTTGCTCACCTGTTTTCTGAATGTAAACACTGTCTTTTGTGCAGTACGGCTCTGGGCTGAGGCCCACAAGGTTTATGGAAAAGACTCGGAACACGTACTCATTCCCCATGATGAGGTCGGACACAACACAATGGGTTCGGCGGTACTGATCATGGACTGTATACCATTCCTTCACATTAATTTTAAAAAACACACGAAAAAACAGATTGAGTGTTTAAGTACCACTTTAAAGACAAATGTAACTGAACGAGTGAGGAAAAAGAATGAATCATCATACTTTTATAAATTGGTTTTATTTAGAGTCCAGAAGGGTGTCATTCATACTTATTTAAGTTTTCAGCTTAAAGACACCTGAAGCTACTCTGGATGGCTATGATAATATTTCATTTTATGACATTTAATCTTTACATTAAGGCACAGCCCACATAAAGTTACACAGGATATATTGTTTGTTCACTGAGACAAGGGTTTATTTAAAGGACACCTGCCCTAAGTGCTTTTATCTATGCCACATAACAGGTACACTGTTTTTGGTAACATGATAATAAACACTCCTACCTCACTATGTTGCAAGCAAACTTAATTTGATCTAATAATAATGGCTGGAGTGAAACATGAGCACTTGCTGTGCTGGCAGGGGAACAATGGTCCTGCGTCACTGTGCAGACAATCTGGACCAGCTCAAAGCTACAAGGATAAGATTAGGACATTCCTGGCTGACACTGTTCCTGGCGGCTCGAGGTGGAGGATGGTGGCAGTTGGAGCTCTTGCCAGGAGGCCAGATATTACATCACTAGTGACCCACAGAGGAAAGTTACTGGGAAGAGTCTGAATTTGACTTTAAAAAACAAGAATTGGGTGTTCAAGATCAAATTTATTTGCAGTTTTCGATAATCCACACAGGATCAAACGTCGGCAAAAAGGCTCAAATATACACAACGGGTTCGCCATTAAAGTCACTTTAATTTTTTAATAGGTGGTTTTGAAAGGTTCTGCCTTATATCTTAACAAGCACTCACTGGAGTAACCAATACTAACAATAGGATCTAGGAAGGAGAATTGTAGAATTGGGAAGGTCTCTTGGAGACGTTTCTAAACAACTGCAGATTTCAAGATAAGGAGTTTACACAATTGTACGTAACTACAAGTTATTTAGATCTGCTACCATTTTGCTATGGTCAGAAAGAAATTTAAACATCAGATGAGAACCACCAAGGCTCAAAGCTGCCACTAACTGGAAACTGTTGGAACACCAGTGTTACTGTTCACAATAAGGTTTAAATCGCCACAGACTGAGAGGTTATTGACCACAGCAGAAGCCTTTGCTCCAAAATCAGCATTTTCAAGGTGGACTGAAGTTTGCAGCTGCACACCCGAACAGGCCAAATGACTTCTAGAGAAAAGTTTTGTGCTTAGATGAGACAAAAATTAAGATGTTTAGCCAAAATGACAAGAGGTATGTTTGGAGGAGTAAAACGTACCAACTCTTAAGCATGGTCAAAGTGGTAACATCATACTTTGGGGCTGCTTTTCTACCAGTGGTACTGCTGCATTGCACAAAGTGGACGGAATAATCAAACTTGGACACAGACGGATGTTCCAAAAAGACAATGATCCCAAACACACATCAAAACCTGCTTTGCAGTGGATAAAACGTTTAGCTTCTTTCGCTAACCTCCCAACCTAAACCCTACTGAAAATGTGTAGGCCTCCTTAGAAATTGGGTCTGTGTGATGCCAGAGGCTTGTTGATGGCCACCAGAAGTATCTGGTCAAGGTGCAACTTGATAAGGGACAATTAACCAAATACCATAAGTTAACAGCTGAAAGAAATTATTTAAAAAACAAATTACTATAATATTACTCGCCTCTGTCAGTGCGCCCCAGGGTGGCTGTGGCTACAATGTAGCTTGCCATCACCAGTGTGTGAATGGGTGGATGACTGGTTGTGTAAAGCGCTTTGGGGTCCTTAGGGACTAGTAAAGCACTATACAAATACAGGACATTTACCGTTACCATTTATGCCCATGATGAGTTTATGTAAACTTAAAAACTGTATGTAAACTGACCACAACTGTAATAACTGACTGTAATAACTGACTGACTAAGTTGGTGCTGGGAGCAGGCTGTGGTGGATAAGTAGGGCTTGCTTGAGAGTCCCAAGCCTCATTGATTTAATAAATCTTTGTTAACTGCTGACTTATATTTAGACTTTGTTAACTTAAAAAATAGTTTTGTTACCTAAATGTAACCAAACTATGCAGATGTTTCCAAATACAAATTCCAGAAACCAAACTTCTCCCGTGTGCCAGCAGAAACTGCATGTTCAGCATAAGCTGCTGTAATTAGAGGATATGTTCCAGGAGGGAGACTAAAATATTAATCTGACCTCATCCAGGACCACAGACGGTTGGGCCAGGGAGAAAGAAATTTAGATTTGAGTGTTATTATCTCTTCTACCTAACCTGACCACTGGAGAAACGCACTAGCAACAAAAATTACCAAAGGTTCCCCATGTGGAACATATTGCACAAATTTCTATTACTGGCACAGGTACCATAAAGTTGGAACAGGCATGGTACCACAAGAAAGTGGAGCAAAAGTGCTTCCAATAGATTCTGTCCACCAGGATTTTCCTAACCTGAACGTCTGCTCTATGTAACTTTTGGTACTGAAACGTGGAAAAAGGGACAGGAAAGTATTAGGTAAATTAAAACATTAAATTAATCTCTGCTTTTATTGAATTGAGCTGCTCATTATTGGGTGGAAAAGCATGGAAAAACATGCTAAAAGCAAAAGCGAGAACTAGTGTTTGGATCCAGCTGGACTCCAAAAAGCTTTCTAGCGCAGTCTCACCATAGTCTTTTTGTCGGCTTTCTGAATGGTGTAACCGGTTATTTCACAGTTTCCGTTGTCCTTTGGAGGCTTCCACTCAAGCGCCACATTAAAACCCCAGGTATCAACAATCTTTAGAGCCTCAGGAGGGCCTGGGAGGTCTGTAGAAGGAAAAAAAAATAGGAGCTCTCATTCAGTGCCCACTGACAAAACATCTGTGGTGCTGTTTTAATGCAGTGATTTTTTATACTCCGATTAGAAGTCAAACGTAGCTCTCCATTTGTTCAGTTCTGCTTACCAACGACCTGCAGTGTTACTGCTGCTTTGTCCTCCACGTTTTCAATCTGCACCTGGAGCTCATACTTCCCAGAATGTTTTCTCTCTGTTTTGCGGATGAAGAATATCGTGTCAACTTCACTGTTCCTAACACTAGCTATTGTGGGATCTAGGGGCTCCCCATCTTTGCTCCATGTGACTTTTGGCCTGGGTTTCCCCTGCATCACAAGAAAAGAGAAAGGAATGGCTGTAACTCAGATTGCTTCTGTGTTTGTCTGCAAATAAGAGACAAGAAAAGCAACCTTTCAGCTCTCTCCTGTCACACTTACAAGTTCAAACAGCAGCTCATAAACAGAACATTGCTCAGCGTTGCCACAGTTGGTCAGCTTGTCAAAACAAAACTGCAAACTCCTTCTTTGAACACAATCAGGGCTGAGGTGATAGAGTGAGGGAGATGAGGAGCAGTTCTCTATAGACTTCAGTACAACCTGTCTTCTTTTTACAAACTCAGGACTCACCCCCTGCTGGTCCATTAGAGTGTGGGTTCAAAACATTTCTACTGTGGCTTCCCTTTTCAGACCTGGACCTGGACCAGTCTATGGTCAATATCAAAGGCACCTCATTTTAAAAGTGGTTGACCTCAAAGTGGCATCACTACACTGCTTTGATCCAGAGTTAAAAAATCTTAAATACTTTTGAGGAAACTACTATGAATTTTCCCCCAAACAAGTTTTACAAGCAATGATCTGACCTTACAGGTGAAGTTTCCAGATTCCAAAGAGCAGATTCTTAAGTGGCCTCATTCCTAATTACTGACAGCCTACATGTTAACATGAAAGTGACTTTTGACCTGGCGCCGTCTTTAGACCAAGGTTTACATTTTTTTATGTCCGTGCTGGGAAAGGTGAAATAATCCTACCTTTTTATCCATCCAGTCACACTGATATGACCACCAGATATGACCAATAATGATAAAGACATCAGTCATGTTTTACTTTGATATCAAACATAGGTAACATCCCTTGTTGTGTTTCATGTGTTCATGAAGCCACCTGAAATGGAATCACGATGTTCATGGTGTCTCCAACTTTCTTGATAAGAGTCTGACGGAGATTTCTTGGAAGCCAAATTTTAGGGCGTTCTGTGAAAATAAAACACAAAATAAGAGTATGAAAAAATGGCTGAGTATTGTGTATCACGTCCACGTAGGGAACTAAAGGATGCAAGCGAATAATGAAGCGTGTAATCTATAATTACTCACGCATAATCTCTCTGATGGTGACGGGCTGAGCCAGAGTGGCGGGAGCACTTGGTCCCGCCATGTTGTAGGCTCGCACACGGAACTGCAGCTTGTCTCCGGTGGTGAGGCCTTTGATCACCGTCGACGTCCTCTCTGTCAGACCCTCCATTGCTGGTATCCATTCATCAGCTGTTGCCAGAAACCACAAAAAATTCAAATAAACTCAAATCACAGAGTTATGATGTGGAAATTAGCATAAATGCAACTTGCTCCGGTACGTACTACCCTCCTTGCAGTACTCAATCCCATAGCCCTCAAGGTCAGCTGAGCCAATTCTCTCAGGCCGCCGCCACTTCAACGTGATAGAAGTGTCACTGACGTCGTCGACGCACAGTCCAAGGGGCTCGCTTGTAGGAGCTGAGGAAGAGGCAGAGAGCACATAAATGTCCCTTTGAGTCAGCTAGAGCTTTAAAGCAATACATTACTTTAATTAATTACTCGACAAGTGGATGACAATAATCAGTACAAGATTATTTAACCCTTCTTCAGAGCCATCATCACATTACACTGCAGCTTTCCTTTTCTTTTGTTCCACACCAGGTCAAGTCAGCAAGCTCCAAGTCATAGACAGTAAGAAAAAAAAAACTCCCTTCTTAAAGTCTACCTAATAAATTGCATTTCATTACACTTTAGAGTCCTGTTCCAAAAAAGGAGGCCTAGTAAAATTTGTGAACCCTGTAATGAGGAAAAGCTCAAAGCCAGAGGGCTAACTCAAACCTCAGGTTAGTTATGAGGAACAGGTCTTCTCTCCATTTCCTCCACTTTTGCTGCACATTATGTCTTTCTTGAAACCCCAGGTAGATGCTAGTTTGTCATTCATTTTATTTAAAATAATTCCTTCCACAATCAGTCTGTCATCAGTGTCAGGACAGTGACAGAGAGCTTTAGAATTTAGGGATCATATATGTTATATATTAATGCACAATCTTTTTAACTTTTTATCCTCTTACAATTGATCACATCGATGATAAAAAGGCCTTTTGTAGATATTTTTTAGAGATGATGTTAATATTTGAGTGAAGATGAATGTTGTGTTGCTAAATGCAGTATAATGTGAGATTTTTAATATAGGCTCCACATAGTGTGAATGTTATTAAATGCTCTCGACTGTACATTTAAAATGTAAAATCTCCATGACCCCAGATACCTTTTGCATCAGAAATCACCATAATCTATCTTAGTGGATCTCACTGGGTCCTATTTTGTGTGTCAGTTTATGGCTGAATAAAAATATTTAAAACTCTAATGTAAAGAGAATTTAAGGAGAACATGCCAGGTAAGCAATGACTGAGAAAAGAAAATCACTATTTTTCCTCATCTTGTATTTAAATTAATTTATTTTTAAGGCAAAGATCTACACTTAGTTAAAAAGCAGGTTCTAGAGCATTTTAATTGAATTATGACAATGATGCTGTTTGCCTTGCAGTAATTTTACTAACAGACCATCCAGAATTTCCTGTGCTGCAGTTTTGATGAATTCTGTATAGATATCTGGGCTAATTTGCATCTTTCTTTCCTGCAGTGTTCCTCTACACTCTATAATTGTATATATAGCTTGCTAGTATAAGCTTGACTACATCCAATAAGATAATAATCGACAGCATTTATTACATTTCTGTGTTTAAGAAGCAGTGGTAGACCGTCAAGTTAAATTCAGTATGCACTTGTGTAAGTTCTTGTTAGCATACACAGATCATACTCAGGCAGCTGTAGTGGGAGGTATGTGAAGATGAGCTATTGGTCTTATATAGTCCACAGGGTTTAGCACAATCTTCATCTCCAATAATGAAAATCAGCGTCAGGTTTCCTAATCCTGTCCTAACTTGAACAACAAAGACATATTAATTAAATATTAAATGTTATTAGTTATCAAATGGCCGTTTAGCCCATAAGCCAGATTTAGGCATCATTTTCCATCCAGTGAAATATGAGTCTGTGAATATGACTGACCTTGACTTGCCAGGCTAAAGTCCAAGTGGCTGTGATACTTTGTGTGACACGTGATTTCAGACCTGTGGCTCTGGAGCGCTATACAGCTCTTTTGCCTGGGAGTCTCTCATCCATAGAGACCAAGATGGTCGATTTTCGGCCTTACATCTTTGGATTAAATCTTTTCTTTTAGGAGGACAGTTAGAAGAACAGCTTCAATGGGTTAATTAGAATTTGTGTGAAACAGAGGAGGAACTGATTTAGTGGCTAGTTTAGCCCTATTGTTATCACTCTGAGGACAAACTGAAAGCATATGCGGAACTATGAACAAACTGAATAGCTACTCCATCTTGCCCTTAAACATGTAGAAACCAAATGTGTAAAGTT
Source organism: Astatotilapia calliptera (assembly GCF_964374335.1). NCBI lineage: Eukaryota > Metazoa > Chordata > Actinopteri > Cichliformes > Cichlidae > Astatotilapia > Astatotilapia calliptera. The sequence continues at coordinate 19,453,976 of NC_137422.1, forward strand.
TTAAATATTGTGTGACTATTTCTGTGTGTGTTGCACAGCCAGTAAACATGTTAGGGAATGATTTGCTGAGCAGTCAGTGCACTGACAAATATTTACTTAGTCAAAATTCACTGCCAGCATGGCCTAAATATACAGTCAGCTATGACCATAATAATTTTGCTAGTGTGGATTGAACCTTTTTCTAAAACCTGCATGATAATCCAGCAAAAAATAAAATCAAATAAAAATCACATCCTAAAATCCTAAATCAAACAATGCCTACTGCAAACAGGCTGTGGGTCTGGCTCAGCGGCAGCAGCAGGCTCCACGGGGGTCTGCACTGCTGGGGCTGCAGCTTCCTCTGCAGGAGAACCACTTTCTGTCAGAGTGACACCTTTTGCTGGTGTTTCATCCTCAGCTGGTGCTCCCTCTTCTCCACTGGGTGCTGCCTCTGCACTACTGGCTCCAGGTTCCTGTTCTGCATCAGGAGGTGGAGGTGCCTCTGTCTCAGCTTTACTGTGTTCACAGTTTGCTTGTGCATTCTCTGGAGCCCCAGCTGCCATTTCTTCCACACGTTCCAAAGACTTCTTATCTTCCACTGGCTTCTTCTCAGCCGTCTTTGAGAGCTTAGCCTTTGTCATATTTTTCCTCGGTGCATAGACGTCCTGCTGTTAATTTAAACTGGTGGTTGTATCTGCTTCTTCAACGTGGTCTTTTTCTTTCTCTCATTGACAGTCTTCTCTTCTCGTCCTGCTGTCTTTGTTGTAATAACGATACTTGTTCTGCAGCAGCCTCCACAGAAGCAGTGACCCCCCTGTGTGTTAAGCAGCTGGTCCCAGCAGAGTCAAGGGCTTCCAGGCCATTATTTATAGAGAGGGATGCCATGGATAGTTTCCCAATCAGCTGTCTTAGGAGTGACTGACCATCTGGATACACTGATGCTCCCTCTTAAATCAACAAGTGTAGGATAAGACTGCAGTTTAGATAAATTAGTGCCACAATAAAAGACAACTAAAACCTGAGCTGCTGAATGAAAAGTGACAGTCATAAAGAGTGCATCTAACTCCAAACCTTGTTTGGCTGTGGAACTGGGCACTTGCATATGTGGCAAGGCACCATCAATGCCTCTAAAGTCTGTATATACAGATTTTAGAGCTACACATGCTCCCATCCAGATTATGTCATATATTTCAGTAAAACAATGCTAAACTACATACTGCATCTAGTACAGCTGCATAGATTTGGAGAAGAGGAGCCCAGGAGCTGAACTGGTGTGCCTGCAGCCCAGTAGACTATTGATGAATTAGTCATAGACTATCAATTGTTTTAATTAAAAGTCCATTCTAAATCAATATCATAGGAGCCTGACATGTGTTCGGTGTCTCAGTGACTATTTACTCATGTTTGCGTTATACCACAGAAATGCCACTTCTTCCTTATAGCCAACAGACATGCTCTGTACTCCTGAGTTAACTCAGAGATGATCTTTGCATCATCATGTTTTTGTTTTTTAATTTGTTACATGCGCAGTTCACAGACCCGGAACTCATGACCACATTACAAGTCACCCTAGCCCTATGACCTGAGTGAAACGTTAGACTGACTAAGTCACTGGAACTTGCATGACCCAACTTATTCAAGTCAAACATGCCAATGTTATCACAATCTGTCTTTACAACCAAGACAACTCATCAATCAACCTTTTCATGAAAGTGACCTGAATGAAAATGGAACATCCACTTATCCATTTCAGTGTTGCAATTATTTCTGTTTATTTAATCTAAAGATAAATTCACAGACTCACCGATTGGCACAAATGGCTGAGAGGCTGGACTGTGACGAGACATACCAATGCTGTTCACAGCATAGACTCGCATCTCATACGGCACACCTTCTATCATACGCTTGGCTTCATAGGTGGTTTCAGGGTAGGGGTCAAAGTTGAGTCTCATCCACCTGTAGCTCTTCAGCTTCTTTCTCTCCAGCACATACCCTGCAAATTCAAATGTGTGTTGCCATTGGCTTGGTGTCTCCAAGGAAAAATAAAGGAAGATGCAAAAAGAAAATGGCTCATATTATTATGAAATAAAGCCCATTAGAAGTTATTTTTACCAATTATTGGCTGGCCACCGTCCAACAGAGGGGGTTCCCATTGAACGACACAGGAATCTTCACCCACACTGAGGATTGTGGGAGCCATGGGAGGATCAGGAACATCTGGAGGAGAAACATTACTCTTCTTTTTGTCAGAAGAAAGTTTGACATTCATAGATAAATTTCATAAATTTACAACTTTGATGGCTGTTGGTGTGTGTTAATTGGTATTGCTGGGGCTTTGGTAGGGAGAATAATGATAAAAGATGTCTTACCGACAACTTTCACGTGGATATCTGCTGTATCTTCCCCAGCAGGGTTTCGAACCACAACAGAGTAGATTCCCTCATCCTGCCTTTCAGCACACTCAATAGTGAAGACGCAGTGGCCCTTGGTGGTTTCCACATGGACCCTACCATCTCCCTCTGTGACGACCTACATGAGGACAACCATGAAAGTTACTCGATTATATTGAGCAAAGTTTTTTTGGGGAATTTGTGCTGCACTTTCTTAAAAATGATAGTTGTAGCCGGATCAATTATGACTTTTAAGACGAATACAAATAACAATATTTATTGATTTTTAAAAAAAAAAATCCAAGTGTATCAGCTAATATTTTACACTGCCATTTGTGTAGTTAATATTTGTTAAAATTATTATTTTTTTACACTTTGCCTCACTCTGCTCACATCTGCTGGTTGTTTGTAGTGTTGCAAACATGTGTCGCTGACAAGGAAATTGCAGAGTGCCCTGTGGTGGACAAACCATGCAAATTCAACTCTCATAACGTATTTGAAGGGTGTTTCTCCCCTTTCTTCTTGACTTTGTTGAAGTCATTTATCAGCTTTTATAAATGCAGACACTGAATGCTTTCATTATTATTTCCATGAATATACAATTTAGCATGTCAATTTGCTGCTTTACAACTTGAAGATCTAATTTGAAATCTAATTTCATGAGCTAATTAATTCCTCTTATTTTTTTAAAATAGAAAGTAAAAAACCTTCAGATTAAGTCTCAGAGTAGGTGAACTTTAAAATGCTAATATAACATACTGGTCTGACTGATAGTATTAACCATTAGAATTTTTTTCTTGACCAATACCGGATTGAGGTGATGCTGCTCTTGCTTCCTTTATGACAAACTTAATATTATACCTTGACAATATTTCTCAATTACTACATTTAGTGTTGGAATCTAGTATTTAGTTGCATATTTTATCTCCAGTTGTGTAGCAGTTAACACATTTGCTTGCCAAACAAAAGGTTGCTAGCTCATTTTCAACTAGATACAAATATCCCCATTGGAGTCACATCAGGCAAAAAACTCTGCCAAATCAGACGTGTGGAACTACCTGCTGTCGTGACCCCTTGTGGCAAGAGAGCTTCCAAATGTCGTTTTCATGCTCATATGGTTTATACCTTTTCCATACTGTACACATTGTACTTGCTGCTCAGCCTCCTGTGCCCTCTGTCTGTCTTAGGGAAGAGTCATAACATGCTCTTACCTTAGTGACATGGATGAACTCTGCATGCAGTTTTATCCTGTTCTTAGTGTTTAAAACTGACACAGAGGAAGGAAAAAACCATGGTATTCACTGGAGAAAGTGTTTTTAAGAAAATCCATGTATTAGTTTACAATTGTTACTTCTGCTCTTTGAGGTTTTCTTGTTAAAGTCTTTTCAAAGCTCAAGCTGTAAGACAGCAGGTTTACAGCACATTTCTACAATACATTTGCAAATCTAAATGCATGACATGTGACGTTACTGTTTATGTGTCACAAAAGCTTGTAAAGGTCAGCAAGTGCACATGCGTAGAAACTGAGGCATGCGCTGGCAGTGCTGGCGTGAGTGAAAAAAAACAAACAAAAAATAAGCATATAATGAAAAGTACACTTACTTCCCCATCCTTCGTGGTCCAAGAGGTTGTATGCCCTCCTTTGTCATCTCCACCGGGTTTTACAGAACTAGCCTACATTTGAGCAGAGCAAAGCCTTAAAAGCCAAAGAGGACAGAGAGGGTCCCCTCAAATCAAAGACTTGCAAACTACAGCTAGCATCACTGTTGGAAGCCATTAGCAGCACTGTGCTTACTCAGCTCGGTGAAAGCATCAAAGTTTACAAGCCAAAGCAGGGAGGAATGGAATATGGAATATGGAAGAACTAGCCTGTTCCACTTTAGATTATCAAAAGCAATTTGATGAAAATATACTTCCTTGGCTTGTTTAATATTGGAAGCATGTAACATATTGTTGCATTCATTTTTAAAATGCAGTATTAGTATGTCTTTCAAATATAAAATAATCAGCTACAAATATAAACTAATCAGCTACAACACTGAAACTGCAGACAGGTAAAATGAACAACATTCATCTTCTCATTGCACTGCAGTTACATTATTTAAGGACATGCACCCCCATGATGATAGCACTCCCCGATGGCAGCCAGCCACCTCACCCAGCAAAACCAAACAAAAAGATCTTTTTTCCTGGCTTCTGAGATCCCTGTATCTCAATCAAATTGAGCTTGTAGGCTCCGCTATCCAACCTCGAAGGTCTCACCTGGGTCAGAACAGTTTTGGTGGCACAACAGTGACCTGTACGCTGTCACGTAGGTGATTTAATGTTGTGATTGATCAGTGTGTCTTTGGTAATGAATGAAGTGGGGTTTTTTTTTCCAGATTTCAAATCTTACCTATATAACTCTGGACTGGTGGCACATGTCTTAATTAATGATTAATAGCACAAGCCTTCCATTTGTCTTACCTTTTCTCCTTTGGTCCAGATCACTGTTGGAGCTGGGTCTCCAGTGATGGGGACGTCCAGACGTAGTTTGTTGCCAGCCACCACCACAATGGTTGACTCGGCGGTGCGACCCATACAGTCTAAGTGGATCTTAGGAGGATCTGTGAACGTAATGTAAATGGTTAAAATGGAAAAATATTTTGTATTATGACTGGTACAATCTGCGTAAGTTGGTGGCTGTGTACCTTGGCGTGGCACATAATCAATCTTCACCTCTTGGAAATCAAGAAAAAAACAATTAAATAAGTTATTTAAGTAAAATTTGAACATGTGAGTCTCTAAAGAGACTCTAATTTTAAAGTGTAAGAATATAAAAGCACACATTTTACCCAAGAAATTTAGTTTAGCAGAGAGGTTGAAAGCATAGCCATCTGGCACAAATGTGTAGTCCCCCTCATCCTCCGGTTTGACGTCATCAATGGTCAGTTTGTGGATCCTACGGGGTCAAAAACTTTAGCTTGTGGCGTCATGGAGTGCAGGCAGCATACCGAACACGCATTACCACGTGCAAACATGTCCTCACCTGCCAATATGCGTGATGTTCACTCTGGCATCAGGCTTGACTTCGACGCCATTCTTGTACCAGGTTCCCCTCACGTTCTCATCTGACACCTCGCACTTGAAAACCGCCTGATCTTTTGCCTTCACTGTGAGGTCTGCGATGCTCTGGTAGACTTCCAGCTCTTTCTCTACATGTTCAGAAAACACAGGCTCAGAGTGCAGATAACAGCAGGCCTTCTGCTTTATGAGACGCCAGGTTTAGTTGATAGCTTGTGAGGATAATATGATTAAAAAAAATAAAAGCTCCAGCGACTGTACGCGTGGATAATGTGATAATGATTTTGAGCATGAGGGTCTCCTCTGTGTGTTGTATCTTAGCTACAGACACAAGAGGAATAGTTAATTAGATTTATAGTAGAAAATAAAGTGGCAAGATATGAGGATATGAGGACCATATGCAGGAGCTTCGGGTTATTACTGTATATCAGATGAAATAATGTACAAGAGGGTTATTAAAGTTGTCCCAGGGAAATTGTTATCTGGGTGAGATATCTCACACCGCGCTCCTTTTAAAGGTTACAACAGTTTCACGTCAGCTCACTGCTAGGTAGGGCATATATGATGGGAATGTCCAATGGCATTATAATGGGAGCTCTACTGTGGACTGAGGTGTTGATCCCTGCAACACGATAGCAGCTGGTATTTCTTGGCAGGCTCGCTGTTCAATTAAAAGGCCAACAAAGAGGCAAAGATCAGGTTTATATCTACACACACCTCTGAAACACACACACACACACACACACACACACACACACACACACACACACACACACACACACACACACACAAAACAACATATGCAAAGGAGAGAGCATGCATATTCAATATAATGCGAAGAAATTTTAAGCAGATGTTGATGACCATTGTGTGATAATCTTTTCTTTTAGAGGGATTTTGATGAATGTTTTGTTCTGTCAGATAATGGTGCTAAAATGGTTACAGGGAAAACTAACTAGATTTTTCTTAATGAATTTTGCCTATGTCCGTGTATGGATGAGTTTGAACAGTCTCCATCCATTATTTCTAGATCACCTGTGGAATTAAAAATAAAACATCTAATCACCTTCAAAGAGACACTTGTCTTAAATATACCAAAGACCATCATGTTATTGAAAAAAAAAGTTCCAAATCTAACTAATTTCTCAAAAGGAGACTTACAAAATTCAGTTGTGCCCAGCGGGGATCCTACATCAGCATCACCGAGCTGCTGTGACTTGGTACTAGAGGAAAATCTACCATCTAATAATAAAACATACTTTCAAACCACAAAGTACTCTTTGCCCTTTAGGTGAAATATATGTCTTCTAACTTTAGCTTACATGTGCTCTTACATCTGTGGAGCAACCTTGGGACAATGATAGGTGCTATATCCTAAAGATAGACCACATACCAAGAGTGGCAAGGCCACGGAGCTATTGGTAAGGTATGGGAATACGTCCTTGAAAAATTCATCACTGACAAAAATGGTTCATATGGTTTGTACGGCGTAACTGACACTCACCCTGCACCAGGACTTCTGCCACAGATTCGCCACCGTTTGTTTTAACCTTGTAGTGGCCACAGTCTTCTTTGGTGGCCTCGTTAATGATCAGCACATGCTTGCAGCCGTCTTTCTTGAAGCGATACTTGAAAGATTCGTCTCTTGTCAGCTCCACACCATCTTTCTCCCTGAACAGAAATTAAAACCACAATTAAAATTAATATGATCAACAAACATGGTGAAACGTTTCAGATAAAAAGAGCTAGTTACACTGCTCAACCATTTTTCAGAGGTTGCCTACTTTTGAGGTAAAATGCACTACGTCTTGTGGATGTTGATGTCACTGAATCCTAGTATGACAATTAAAACAGCTAATTGGCTAGACGTTAGATTTTTGTTACATTTTGCATCATATTATGTACAGTACATAATATGTTGCTAGGAAAATGGTAAATAGATGGTGAAACATGTTACTAAACCATGTGCCAACATATGTGGAAATGTAGCATAAGGCAAAATCACAGTAAGTAAGTTGGCACTGCACACTAAATCAAAATCTGAGGATACTTTTCTGTATTTAATCAGTATTTAATTCATCAATCTTTCTCCATTTTGACAAGATCCCCAACACCATTGGCTGAAATGCAGTCCCAAAACCATGACAGAGCCTCCACCGTGCTTTACAGATGGCTGCAGATACTCACTGTTGAAGCTCTCTCCTGACCTCCTCCATATGCACTGATGATTATTTGTACCCACAAATTTTAATATGGATTCATCACTTCATCAGACCTTACTTTCTGTCCAACTGAGGTAAACTCGCTAATCTCAGGCTTCTTTTTATCCTGTTTCACTTCCTCAAGAATGACTTCTTGTCAGCCAAACTTCCACCGAGACCATTTGTGATGAGGATTTGATGAACACTAGACTGATCAACTGAAGGGCCAGTGTCAGGGCTTAGCTGACATTTCCCCTGTATCTTAAGGACACGACTGTGAGATATTGTTAATCTACTGCAGACATTTTTTTAAGGCAGGTTCTTTCTTTTTTTGTCCTCCACTTGCCCAAATTCCTCAGATTTTTTAAGAACACACTGCATACCACGCACCACAAACTACTTATTTTTGCAACAGGCTGCTAGTAACAAAAAGCTTAAAGAGTTACAGTTAAAATTACTTCTTTGCTTAGTTGCCTGCTATGTTTAGACACATGACTGAGTCATCCCTTGAGATAAAAGAGCTTGAATGATTAATATTTCAATGTTAGGTGGTTTAGCACTGACCTGTGGGATGTTTTGACATTTAGAAATTTCATCTGTTTCATCACTTAAAAATATTATGACACACGCGTTGGTTTCATCACTTAGCAACATGTCTGATTATGGTTCAGTGCATTTCATTGGTGAGTTTTTGTGTACTTTTCATAGTATGCGGTGGAACAAAATTTAAAATGTTATTCTGGGTGTTACACTTTAAACAACATGTAACTTTACATTGCAACATTACAGATTTCCTGCTTCCAGAATCCAAGGTCAGAGTACAGGTCAATAGGTGAAATAAAGACAATATCTTAAGTTAGAAAGTTTACATTGCATTTCAGAATTGATCCAATTTGAATTCACATGAGCCCAACTTCAACAAATGGGATACATTGTTTAGTTAGATGGACCATGTACAAATTAATACACATGCCAGTTTGGGCCATTTTTGCAAAAGAATTCAGGTTTGACTATTTGTTTGAAGCATTTTGGCTGCAGTCCTGTGTTATACACTTATTTTATCGCTTTAGCAAAAGTTGGAACTTTCAGATGATTCTCACTTTGTTACAACCACCTGTTTCTTTTTGTTTTTTTGCATTTTAGTTACACAATCACAAATTTCCTTCACTCAATTTACTGGCAGGTTTAGGTCTACTTGCATCACTCCATTAAATACACAAGGTGACCTTTCAGATTAACAGGTAATTCAGGAATACATAGAACCACAGAGAACTGTAATACAGAGGTGGTATATCTTTTATCTGTTATTCTTATTATTGTGTATATTTCCAGTTTCTGTGTTTTATCTGTTGTACAGTGTCCTTGGGTACTTTGAAAGGTGCTATTTTTAAATAAAATGTATTATTATTATTATTATTATTATTATTATTATTATTATTATATCTGATACATTTAATCTTTGTACTTTGTTTCAATAAACCTACACTGGCCAGACAATAATATCTTGTATACATTTGTAGCAGCAACTTTCTTCTTCGGGTAAAGGTCATGAGGGACATACTGAATGGCTCATGCAACCTTTTCATTGAGATGATAATTCACAGCTTGTAGCAACATTTCACAGTCTCTGAGGCCTGGTATCTACCTGCAGACATGACATCCTCAGATGCCATCTGTGGGGTGTCTGAGCAACTGTTAAGGATCCAGCAAATTAAAAGAGAGCCTAAATTTAACCCGATTAAATATAATTTAATGGTAGATGGCACTTTGAATACTTTTTTATTCAGTCATGATTCATTTATTTTATTTAATAATGATTATTCACTTTTTTTTTATAAATTGGGACATGGATGATCAGTTACTGGCTGCTTAGCCATGAGTGTAAAGAAAAACATCTAACCATTTAACATTTGCTCCTTCCTCTGAGACTTCACACTCTAACTCCACCCGCTCACCCTTCATGACCATCTGATCCTCCAGATTTTTCACTACCAGGACAGGAGGCTCTGCACAAAACAGATAAGAACATGTGATTTAGCTGAACATCTCTGTTTTTGCATACCTGTGCTGGAACGGGTATGCTGTGAATGTTCTCAAAACATCAAATACCTTTAACAAAGAGCTCAGTGGTGCACTTCTCATCTCCCACTTTACAGGAATACGCTGCATCATCTGCCAGGGAGCAGTGGTTGATGGTGAGGTACCGCATGTTGCCAACACTCTCAAATATGTACCTTGACAGGGAGGAAGATTATCACACAATGAAAACACTGTTTTTATTTGTTTTTTAAAACCACAATATAGCGTGTGAGAAGGAAAGGAAATGTTTTGTATTACTTATGACACTTACTTGCTATCGATTTAACCAAATGACGCAATAAAGGCACAAATTAGGGAAGTTGGTCATGGAGAGGCAAAAGAGAGAAATGAAAAACAATCAGTAATATAGTTAAGTATGTTCTTCCTAAAGTTTTGCAACAGAATATAATAAAAAGCCACCCTGAGCATCTTCTAAAATAATTTAAATAGAATTTCAGATGAACAACAACACATTAAAAAGAACTGCAAAATGCAGAAGCAGTGTGTGAAAACTAAGCACAGCCCATGATTCAATAGCTTGTGGAAAGACCATTAGTTGCAATAATGTGAAGTAATCATTTTCGGTATGACTTTATCAGGCTTTCACATTGGTGTGGAGGAATTTTGACCCACTTTTTTGCAACATTAATACAGGTCATTGAGGCTTGTGGGCATTTATTTATGCCCATGAGGTCTGGACTTTGACTGGATTATTGCAACACCTTGATTCTTTTGCTGATCATTGTCCTTTTGCATGGCCCAGTTTTGGCAATTTTGACATATTTGACTCCAGAACACTTTGGTACACAAAGGAGTTTATGGTCGATTCAGTGACTGCAATTCCTGCGGCTGCAAAACAACCCTAAATCATCACCCCCTCCACCACATGGCCAAACATCTTCACTTTGGTCTCGTCTGTCCAGAGGACATTGTTGCAGAAGTCTCGTGGTTTGTTGAGATGCAACTATGCAACCTAATCCATGCTGCCAAGATCTTTTTAGAAAGAAGAGACTTTCTCCTGGCAACCCTTCCAAGCAAGCCAGCCTTGTTCAGTCTTTTTCTGATTGTACTGTAACAAACTTTAGCATTTAACATGTAAGAGTCTGAGTTGTAGTTGTTGGGTTTTTCCAAATTTTCTGCCTTGGGGTGAATTTGATGGGACGTCCACTCGTGGGAAAATCGGCAGCTGTTTTAAATGTTTTACAACTGAATATACGCTTCCCCAATGCAGAATGACAGACTTTAACGTGTTTGAAGTGAAGATTGATGTGCAACAATGATAGCTTCTCTAAGATCTCTGATGTTTTCTTTCCTGCTTCTCATTGTGTTAAAATATATCTGAATGCTCCAGATCTAGAAACTGCCAAAACATCTGCTTTTATAAAGCCGCTCACATTTACCGATGATCAATCAAATTCCTGTGGAAGTGTTACTTAGTTTTTCCACACACTCCTCTCCCATCACACCTTAATCTTTGTTACATAAATACTGACACAGTGTAATATATAATATGTGCTGTTGTTCATCTGACTTTAATTGTATTTAACTAATTTTAAGACCTGCTAAAAACCAGATTATTTTTTTGCAGAGTTATTTAAAACTTTAGAAATAAAACAGCGTTCACTTTCTCATTCAGAAGGCTGCATGCATTTTAAGTATCCCTCAGCTCACCCTGCAAACTGAGGCATGAGGCCCTGATTAAGATAAAATACTTGCATCTATAAAAATAAAACTTAGCAAAGGTGCACAGGTAAGGTGTATTCAGACCTTCCAGTTGGTTGAATTTCTTGCCCGTTTTTCAGCCACTTCACCTCAATATCTGAATTGGCAACCTCAACAGCCAGTTTTATTTTGTGGCCCTTTGACACTTGGTAGGCAGGATCCAGCTTTTTGAGGAAAGCTGTGTTTCAGAGCATAAATAAAATAAAATAATCAGTCTCTGTTAGGTTTTCATTTAAATTGTGTTAGTTTTGCTACTATCTCAGTGCACCAACCTTCACTTTTCTTTTCATCTTTCTTCATCTTCTTCAGCCTCTTGAGCATGCCCCTCAGGTCGGTGATTCCGTACTGAAAAGCAATCTTTTCATATTCAGTAGGAGGAGCCTGGCTGAGGATGTTCCACACATCCACATCGGTCTCTGTGTGCACCTGCACGGTTCTAACACACAAAGACAGAGATGTTAAAACCACTCGAGTGACACAAATAAGTGAAAAGAAGCAGGCTGTTAAAACAGGGACAGTCACTGTAACACACTGGCAAAACTGACACAGTCAGATTCATTGATATCGCATGCATCAGTTCATTATTCGATACTGAAAAACTAACAAGCAACCGCTCAAGAGTCATTTTAGTAGATTGTTTACAGACTTGTAGCTAACGATTAGCTTAAACAGATCGATATCGATTGTGTTTTGTAATCTCCTGTTGTGTCATTATGGGCTTGATCTCATTTTGTAGTTATTGTAAAGCTAATTTCAAGAATTTAGGAGTATTACAAACTACAAGAACAAAATTACTGAGCCACCTGAGAAAGGCTTTCTATGAAGCTCCCCATGCACATTTTTTGTGCTGCTGTTAATGGACAGTTTCTCATAGAGCACTTTTTTGTCCTACTTAGGCATTCAAAGTGCATTGTACAACATGTCTCATTTACAGACACATTTAAACGAGCATTTTTTCCCCTCGCCTAAATGCTTTCTCTCTCATGTTCATTCTTCAACTCAGGGTTCAATATCAAACTTGAGCAGCCAGGGATTTTATGACTAACCTTCCAGTTAGTCGATGACTTGCTCTACCTCCTGAACCACAGCCCTGTACCCTGCTTCATAACAATGTATTATCTTCGCTACTAAATTACATTTGGTAGTGAAGACAACAAAAAACTTGATGATTGAAAAAAAGGTTAAAGTGGTGGTGAAGGCATGGCAAGAGTTTGACTTACTTGTAGTACTATATTTCCATATATACCTACTTTGTATTTCTTCTTCTTCTTTTTTTACTTTTTAAAATTTTATGTGAACTTATTTATTTATTTGGTTATGTTTAGGCACCTAAACTACTTGCCTAACCCCATTAAATAAAGAACTGGCTGCCAGAAAAGAGGCAGAAATAATATAGATAAAAGAAATAGAGAAAACAGCTTTCCCTTGCACCATAATTGAGGCCTGAAATTCATTACTTTTATACAGTCCAGTTGCGCTGCTCACCTTCCATATGAGAGTGTCACTGTTAATAAAAGTTATAGATGTGAAAAACTATGAGATGCTTAAATTTCCCTAGCAAATATGATCCCCATTAAACATTAATATCAACATATTTGTATCAAAATAAGATAAAATGTGCATTTTCTTTTTCTTTAGAGCAGTTTCACTACAAATGAGAATGTCTCCTTTTCATACCTTGGATCTAAGCTGTGCACACTGCTTGTGTACCTCTGTGTACCTGTCATCTGTTTCCTTGTTGCTTACTTGCTGCTGATGTCTTGTTTGGTGTGAGACTGCCTCCTGAGTAAAGTTTTGTTTAACTCTGTCTGCCTGCTCTGTGCATCATGTAATGGGGAATTATTATGCATTTGTTTTATATACTGTCAAAATGACTGACTCTTGCTTATGCTTCTGTAATAGACTAGCAGCACTTAATCAGCTAAGAATGATCGTGATTTCAGCGTTACTATTAATTATTGCAGTCAAATGTTTGCTGTCATGGGGGAAAAAAAACACGTAACACAGAACAACAAGAAGTTTCCCAGTGACATTCAGACAACGTGTCAGCAGTTTCTTACCGATTTGAGGGTTTTAAGAAACTGCTGCTCATTCAGAGGTAGAACCCAAGAGGCAAATATGGCAAAACAAACCAGAAAAGTTAAAACACAGCATTTCAAAAGCAATGCAATCAGCAAATTAGAAATATGCTTTTAAAGCACATTAAATATCATTACAATGGTTAAAATGCACTGAAGCAATCGTGCACACGCTAAACCTGAGTCACAACGTCAGTCAAAAATGACTCATATGCTAACAAAGCATGCATTGTTAGGATTTTAACACAGGGTTTGCTCATAGTGAGGCATATATGCGGATTTTAGGGATGTGACATGTGTTAACCCCGAAGACTTTCAAAGAAAAATGTAGGTGCACGGAGGTGGAAGTATTGTCAGACTTATTATAGACTGAGTGAAATGATCTTCGGGGCTGTGACAGTGGTGAGCAGGGGATTTATTTAAAGTGTCAGGAAAAACAATGGGATCTGACAAAGTGACTCAGGATGTTATGTGATGGAAAATCATGTGTATACGTTTAAAAAATGGTAACACTTTTTTCTATTCTGCGTGACAGACAAATGTATAAGCTCGGAAACAATGAACACATCATGCCACCTTAAATTATCACTGTGCATTGTTAGTTTGTGTTCAGGCTTATTTGGTTGCAGATCCGTGATCATTCCAACTTTTAGTTTGCAAATGCAGAAGTAGCTTACTCTCTGAAGATGCAAGGAGATCCAGAAGGAATGAAAGCGTGAGAGTTTTAGATTATAAAGGGCAACCCCCCCCCCCCCCCCCCAAAAAAAAACAACAACAAAAGCTGAAAGACTATAAATAATTAGAATTTTTTTGTTTATTAGTTTGTAATTGCTTACCTCTTTTTTAATAGAGTACTGAAGTCCAGCTCTCCTGAGTCATCATTTCCGTCTGTGCTACTGCAGGAATCAGAAAATATCAACAACCCAGTAGGTTACCTTTTTCTCATTTCTTCAATAAGTAAATGTTATTACTAAACAGAAATAGTCTATTTTAAATAAAACAAATCCACATTCCCAGACTCGGTAAATCATTTCCTGTTTACTCGAATATGCAAGGGAGAGACTTGCATATCAAAATGTTGGAAGAAAAAAAACTGGATTGGACACGCCGAAACTAAAAGAAAACAAATGGAAAGATGTGAAGTGCAGGCAGATGTTTTTGTCTGGAAAGACAGATGTTGCCATGTTTAAGGAAGCAGCTTTCATTTTGGGAAATACACATTTATTTATGCTGGTGTAGTCAGGGGGGTCGGGGTCTGTTTGGTCCAGTTATTGTAGGTGGAAACTTATCCACAAAGCTCCACAAATACTGCATACCGGCTTCATGAGTCCAGCCGGACTCGAAGCAGACTTGGAAAAGTTTAACAGGAATAACTGCTCAACTGTGGTGCCCACAGCTGCCAGTGTGCATCTGAATGTGACTATAATCCCTGCTGAAACTCAAATAGTTTACTGCATGGAAGTTTAGAAATTACACAAGATGGTGTTCTTGTTTTTGCGGAATGGCTGTATCTGTCTTATACCAGCATCTTTTAACAAAGAGCAAAACAGCAAAGCCAGTCATGCCTAAGGCATCGAGGCAAGCCGTTTACATCTCCTTCCATTCTTGTTACATTAGGATAACTTTACTTCATTTCTGGAAACAAAGTCAAAAAGTTGTATTTCCCAAAACTATAGAACTGTTCTTCAAGCCATGAGCAGCAGCATTCATTCACGCAAGAACAAAGCAAAACACTGAAGGTTAAAGCAAACACAAGTCACCGTACGGTATAGGCTCTGTTTGCTGCTCATGAGTGGGATAACAGATAAAAACAAGGGCTCAGTAGACGTGACTGTGTATTTGTCTCCTGACTGTGACCCGGCAGCAGGATTAGAAGGTGAGTCTCTGGTTTATGCGGTGGAGTTACAACACACCATAGCTGCACTTCCTCTGTGTGGCAACCCCTTATGGAAGAGCTCGGCTACTGAAAAGCCTGTGTCTTAGCACATCCTGCACTTTCAGTATGATCAAACCACCGTCCAATTTCACTCTGCCATGTAGCTGTTTGTGCAGCTGGCTTTGGTGTTTTGATGAAGACCCAGGAGGAGATCAGAGGGAGCTGACAGATGCAACTAGCGGCATGTCACTTAACAGTTTAATAGCTCAAATCTCCACATATGGAGAGCCGAAGATTAACACAATCGCAGCTATAATTAGCAGTTGCATTCTGGATTTTGAATTTGAGTCCCACACTTAGCTCTCTCTCAAGGTCTTCCTTCTGTTGTCGTTCTCAAAAATCTGCAAAAGGGAGGCCGTATCATTCACAACACTGGGTTTGTTTGGCAGAGAAAAGGCAGGCTGCAGAAGAGAGAGGAGTCTCTGATCTGCATCCTGATTTCTCTGTTCTTTAACAAAGTCCTCAGAGTTTGAATACAGGCCTCAATTGCTGCAACAAACACTTTTACTACCTTGCTCCTGGTCCACTTCTCTTCTTACCGCCTTCACTCCTGACAGGTTAGCATTTCCACAGTTATTTTTCACAGACAGCAATAATCCACTGCAGTTTATTAGCAACTGTACTTGTGCATTGACTTTATAATGTACTGAGTCCTCGCTATCATACACAAAGCTGACGGCAAAGTGATGGCTGCAGTTTTGTTCCCCATTGACTCTGATTTAAAGCATGTGCAAAAATATATCTGCCTATGGGTACTTAAGTGGTTTTCAGTGTTTCTGTTATCTACCGAAAACATGCAGAAGTAATTAATCCAGCTCATCTAATGAAATAATTCAGTCCTTCCTTTAAATAGCCATCTTTAGACTGTTTAGAAATATTCTGTATTTTTCTACAGAGGGCAAAAACTGGTTTGTTCATATGAAACAAATCCAAAATAAAATGGTTTTCTGATTATAAAACGAGATTACAGAAAACAGATCACAAAAAATGTATCAAAATGTACCCTTCACATATGACAATATTTCACTTTTATTAAAATATAGTCAGCCTGGTAATACAAAATTGAAGAAAAAGTGTGACTGATTACTGGATTATAAATAGTTTTATAAAGGGAATGTGAATTTTATAGCTGTGACATTAAAGAAATGGGATGAGGAAGTTAAACTCTCAATGAACAACTCATATAAACAATTTACTTTTTAAAATCTTTTTAAAAATGTCACATCACTTTGTTTATTCTTGGAATGACATATATTATTATTTAATTTAATTTTTTAAAATAAAACTTACGTGCGTCTGAAAGCTGCTCTTATATCCAGGCCCTCTGGAGCACGAGCCTCTGAAAGAAAGTGTCCAATACCATAAATCACTGTGGTGCATGTATACATGTATATATATATGTTTGTGTGTGTGTGTGTGTGTGTGTGTGTGTGTGTGTGTGTGTGTGTGTGTGTGTGTGTGTGTGTGTGTGTGTGTGTGTGTGTGTGTGTGTGTATGTATTATAAAAAGAGGGTCACATTAATAAAATAAGGACACTCACCATGAACAGTGAGGTCAAAGTTGCAGCTGTCAAACTTATCCTTGGATGAAACCTCACATCTATAACCTCCAGCAAAGTTAGCCTTGGCAGCAATGATGTGCATCTCAAATGTGTAGACCTGCAATCACATGTGTGCAAAGAGATGTGAGATTTAATGTGTTTGGAGATATAATGTGTTTTGCTGTGTGTATGTGGGATGTTTTTAGGAAGGTGTCTGCTGATTTTCCCTGCCTCCTTTCCTTTGAAATCTCTAAGTTTCCCTGAAGTTCTGGGTTTCCGAACAGGTTAGATGTGTCACTGCTGTGTCATTACCTCGAAGATAGCGTGCCTGTGGTTTGTCGTGCTTTCAGGATAAATGCCTGAGGCAAGATGTTGCCCAACTGAGAGTGAGAAGGGCAGGACTTGCAAAACATGTCGGTTGCTTCAGCGTGAAATGCTACATATTCCAGCCTTAAGGTCATTTTAGTGACAAACAACATGAGCCCTTGCGTTTGTGTGTTCCTTGAACGGAAGCATAGCTTTTACCATATGTTATTCCAAATTTCTTCTAGTGTTGCTTGTTGTGATGTCTTTTTAGCATTAGCCCACCTTGGTGTTGCGGTCATATGTCTCCTTCAGTTGCAGGTGTTTTCCAGACTTGCTGGCAAGGTCCATCCACTTCCCTTTGAACCATTTGACCGTGGGTTTCTTCAGCAGCGACTCAGCGTTCACTTTAGCCACAAAAGTGATGTTTTCACCTGTGTGAAAACAAGGCTTGGATTTGATTCTCATATCTGATGGCATCTTTGCCTTTTCTACAAATGATCATCTTACTGAGCGCACATTATACACATTACATTCATTGTGCGATATAGCTTCTTTTTGTTTTTTATTAAAAGGATACAATATTCTACTTTTTAAGTATTTTCATTACAAGTATCTTTGCTTTTGTGTGTCCACCCTTCCTATACATAGCTGGTTAATTATGTGGGATTAGATTAAGGATTAAATGTATTTAATTTTATATCCTGTATTTTGAAGCCACTCACCTACAGTGACTTCTCCACTCTGAGGTTTCTCTGTGAAGAGTCCAGTCAGGTCCTGTCTGGTGTCTGGAGGATGTGCATCTGAAAACCGACGGGATTAAAATACAATGCTACAGCATAAACTTCAATTATAAAAATGTTTGGGTTTTTCATTATGTTGAAAATAGCACATGATTAGCTTAGCTCTGAGAGTTAAGGCAAACCTATCATGGTCCTGGGCTGCTGACCCAATCTTTTTTATATTTCGGTCCCTCGTGTTCTGTTTATGATCCTCGGGGTCATTCCTAAATTGTTTATTATTGTTTTGTTTTTCAGCTTTGTGCATGTTAATTCGTGTTCACGCTTGGGTTTTTAGTTTCAGTTACTGTTGTGGTCACTATATTGTTCCTCATGTCAGGTTGTCAAGTCTCTGTGTGTGGCTGTTGTTGTGCCTGTGTTACTTCCTGTTTTATTGTGGTAGTCTCTCATCTCTTGTCTTGTCCAGTTCAGCTGTATGTCCTCTTTGCCCCAATCATCCCTCTGCATCTGTCTTGTCTTAGTCGCCTTTTGCCCTTTGTTGAGTAAACTTGCTCACTGTCTTTGAGGTTCATTCTAATGTTTTCTGGCAACTTTTCACTGGCAAATGTTTGGATTTGCTGATTGTTTGAGGTTATTTCCTGTGTCCTGTATTTGCCTCCTTAATGCACTTGTCACATAGAGGCACATGACATAAACCATTCAACTTTCTGCTGTTGTTGTTAAATAGAATATGACAATTTTTGATCTGACATTACTCTACTACAGTAAAAATAAATGTGAAATCCTCTTTAAAAGAAGGTCATTAAAAAGTCTGAGGGGTCCTGTATTTATTCACCCTGCTACATGGAATTACAGGACCTTGGAGACCTTTTCTTTAAACATAGCATGTGCAAAACTTAAAATAGCATCCAGGCAATGCCTTTTCTTACAAATGGCAGCTGTTTTCAAAGTCTTTGTGGAGTACACATGTACAGTTATGGGATATTTGGGGGCATTTTTGAGCATTCGGGGAATGATTTTCACAGCATATTTTATAAAAATGGACAGCTGGTAAGAGAACAAAGGAATCACTGAGTGATAAAAATGAACTTACCCTCAGCTTGTGCTGGGGCAGGAGTTTCTTCTTGTACTGGGGCTACTGCAGGCTGAGAAGGGGCTTGTTCTGGTTTTCCATCAGCAGGGGCCTCAGCTGAAGATAGCAAGAAACATTTGAGAGGCACAGAGAAACGACAATCATACGTTTAGTCCATTCACTGTTCCCCTCTCAACAAAGAATCAGCTCCAAACAGTGAGTTTTTAGTCTTTGAAACAACATAAATAATACGAGAGGTGAAAACATTTTTGTGTTTTGTCAACAAAAACTCTCTGGCCAACATTCATCCATTCGCTTCCGCTTATCATTTTCAGGGTCGCGGGGGGCGCTGGAGCCTATCCCAGCTGTCATAGGGCGAGAGGCGGAGTACACCCTGGACAGGTCGCTAGTCTGTCGCAGGGCTAACACACTGGGACAGACAACTATTCGCACTCACATTCACTCCTGCATTCACACCTATGGGCAATTTAGATTTTTCAATTAACCTATCTCCACAAAGGTATCTGGCCAACATTCATCACCAAAATATTTTTATCTTATCATTTTTTAAAGGCCCGCTGACTTTCCATGTGTTATCAGCTGCCTCTCATGCCTTTCCTCAGTGCCAGTCAAGTGGTGGTTACTCATGAGGAAATAATGCGTTGGTGTGGGTCAAGGTCGTC
Organism: Astatotilapia calliptera; assembly: GCF_964374335.1. Taxonomy (NCBI): domain Eukaryota; kingdom Metazoa; phylum Chordata; class Actinopteri; order Cichliformes; family Cichlidae; genus Astatotilapia; species Astatotilapia calliptera. The sequence continues at coordinate 19,473,762 of NC_137422.1, forward strand.
ATGCAAACAGAGTAAAGGTGGCTTTGATATGAGCCCCAGACAGCTGTGGCCAGTCCCTTATAGCACACTGGGCACTTTGGCCGCTGTCTTTCTTTGACATTTGTTTACATCTTACTAAAGCCAAAGGGCCACACTGATAAACGAACACAAATGCAATAGCACAAATGTTGCTCCGTGACACACTTGGCAATCATCTCAATGTACATTAGAGTGCTGTGCAGGTGCGATAAAATACAGGACAAAAGGAGTGAAGTTAAACGAGTGAGTAGGTGTGTTCACGGCCTCAAATGAAGAGCTGGACTTTTTGGGAAATAAACTTGCTGTTGTAATATCATTTGTATTTAGAGACAACAGTCCCCAGGACACAGGCATGCAACTAACTGAAGGAAGCTGTGTAATTTCTAGTCACGTTACAACGAGTCATCCGACCACTGGCTTGGATGACTTCTCTCTCTCTCTCCACCATCTGTTATGTACAATTTAAGTCTTACTGAAACAACATGAAGGCCTGTTTCCAGTTATAGCGACAAAGCCAAATGTCACAGACCCTTACGCCAGCTGACTAGTGTTCAAGTCCCTTCTGGGACAATTATTTTTGATTTAGTGGACCACGTAGGTTCTCATGTAGTTTCAGTAGGATCTTTTGATGTGTTAAAAAATCACAATGTCATGTTTGGGGAAAACACAGTGTGACGACACTCAAGCTTTTAAAGTCCCTTAATACAGAGCTTTCCGTTCAGGGAACCAGGCTTGAATGTCATAGATTTGTTCTAATGAGCCAACAGCTGATCACGTTGTGACTCCAGCAGGGACGGGGGCAGCAGGGTTACTGAAATCCAACAGAACACAAAACAAGTTTTTAAGTTGATTACTCTAGCCCCATAAGAATGCCTCTCCTAAGTTTGTATGCACAACTACAAAACATATTTAACCACATAACAATTGGCCACTTCTGAGGGTCTAAACCTTTATAGATGTCTCTTTTTAAAAAAGGTCAAGACAAAGTTCGACACAGTCATTTCTGGTTCCCCAGCAACTTCACAGTGAGCTATAGAGGTGCCCTTTCATGCACAGGTGGTCTGATGTTTTTTTTTAATCTTTGGACCGAGTCAAGGTAGCTGCCCTTAATACAGTATGAGTTATATGCTAAGCCAGCTGTCTGCTGACTATAACCTTGAATCTAGCTGTCAAATACGAGAGTTTCATCAATCTTCTAACTTAATTCTCGACAGGAAAAGAAATGATGCATTCCCCAAAATGTCAAACTGATCCTTTTAAAGCAAACATCTCTCAAATGCACAGCATACAAGCTGTTTCAGAGATCTGGTTTTGAGTACTGTCAGAGGGTGCTGTCAGAATGTGCAGAAACATCAAGTGCATGCAGTGTGTCAACTATTTACTGCTTCAGTGGTTTTCTGCATCGAGTGCTCCATTTTGCTTTGTGCACAGTGATGACATTACAGCCCGTAGGTGAGCACACAGAGACCTCAAATGCACAGCAGCAGCATCGCAATCTCCCACCTGGTTGAGACACCACCTTCAATTCAAATTTGACCTTTGAGCCCCCAGCGATCACTGCGTAGACACTGGCGTCTTCTTTGGTAATAACTTTTATAGTGAGCGAGTGCTTGTTCCCGTCGGCTGCAATAATGTATTTGCTGTCGCTGGCAATGTCCTTTGAGTTGCACTGCCATTTTACTTTAGCGTCTGGCTTTTCGGTCTCTGCCTCAAAGATCACAGAGGACCCCTCTTCTGCCTCTTGAGTCTTTGGTTTCCTGGCAAATGCTGAAACTGGGGAGGGTGGGTTGGAAATTAAAAGCAAACCTTTGATGTGTCAATTTAACTTTCTTTCTTTAAAGCTCATATGCTGCCAGGCCAGCAGTGAACACCATCATCTCACCGACAATTCAGTGATTAGAATTTGATCATGCTGTAAAAACACTAAATGACAAATATCTGTGAGATTTGACATTATTTAAACTTTTTTTCATCTGGTTAATTTCTCTCTGCTCAAAAAACAAAGATCATGCCCGAAGAAATTCTGAAGAAAGAACAAGACATATGGGGGCAACAATAAGTATGAATATGTCAGCAAAGCTAGAAGAGTCATGAGCTCAGCATGGCTGCCCAGGGTGAAAAATGTTGTACAGTCCACAGCACACTGGGTGGGGCTAACTGAAAACCAATAAATTTGCCTTTTGCCACTCCACACAGATCCTGTCAGAGCACAAACATCAAGTTAGAAGACAAAAATGAATTCTGGAGCACATTCTGGAACGTGAACAAGCATTAACAGTGCTGTACTGTATGTGTACAAGCTAAACACTTTTAATCTGAAAGACTGAAAAAATTTCTTCAGCAACTCTTAAGTGTTTGTCATCTTTACAAGAAGCCTAAAAACAGGGAGCGTGACTGACACGACTGACTGACATGTTTAATGGTTTAACGGTTATGAATCGCACACTTTGTGCTGGCGTAATGCAGGCGGACAGTCTTCAGCGAGTCCTCACCAAACCACACACAAACCAAAAAAAGAAAAAAAAAAAAGCCCTCCACATGTTAACAGATGGCCCCGCAAGTATGAGTTTAAATATAGGATGCATATGTACTGGACTAATAAATGAGGCTGGCAGGCTTAAGCTGCAACAGGGGTTGCAGGTATCATAGTTGAGGGATTAGCTGGATGCTATTTTTGTGACTTTAAAGGGAGAGGAAGAATAATGTGCCCTTCTTGTCATGTTGTCAATCATCTGTACTGTTCTAATTTTCATACTGCTGTCTGGCTTTAAGGTCAAATAGACTCCCTTGAGTTTTATTTTTAGAGAATTTTAGTAATTGTAAAGCTGATTAGTGGTCTTTTAAACCTAATTTCACCTTATTTTTGGATATGTTTAGCAAATTATTTCAGCTGAATCTCACGATGACCGGGTTAAATGTTGGCATTTACAGTTTAATCTCTGTTTAATTCAATCACATTAACAAGTGATTAGTGTTAAAGGTTAGGATTGAGCTGAATGCACCTTCTGCAGCCAAATGTGTTCATTTATATATTATTACAGCTTTTCTTAATGTTGTTGCTGTATTTATTCTTGTCTTTAAATGTTTGACTGAAAACAATCTTATTGACCGCACTGTACTGATAGTAATTGTCAGTAATGTTATGGGCTCAAGACAATTTGTCCTGAACAAGTCCTTGACACTAAAGGTCTTAACACACGCACACAAGCTTGGCCATTTGGGCTGCACTCTTTGTCATCGGATATGTGACATGTCAGGCTTCTCGCTCCTCAAGCGGCCATTCATTTCCCACTCAAGAGCGCAAAGAAAACTGTGGAAAGTCATTTGTCAAGTTGGAATCCTGCGGGGCATTTTTGGATCAGTGAATCATTTTGTGAATGCAGTGATGCTGGAAATGTGACAGTGTCGATTTCACATCAGACGATGTTTCCACCTGCGCCGCGAGATTTGTAAGTGAGCTACTGACGAGACCAAAAAGGGCTTCAAGTTCAGAGTGTTTTCTGATGAGAAACAACAACTGCATGCACACGAATGTAGTAGGTTCTGATTTTCCCTTCCTGGCTACATGATGGCTGATAAAGCATTTTAATAAAGGCACTTGTGGCACCTTAATAAGCCATGGAATATATTTAAATTTGAGGGGATGGAAGAAGAATACTGCTACTTTACTTGGTCAACTGCATTACACATCTTTAAGCTGTACAAAGTGAACATATTGAACCACCTTTCATTTAATAATCATGAAAAGGAAGAGCTACATTTTCTTTATGTTTTCCAAATGTCATTTCTCAGTTACACAGGTTAAAGTCATTGCGTGGGAATAAATAAGCTTTATATTTAAAATGATGTTTTAAGTCTGTTTAGAAAACTTTTCATATAAAAACACTATGAACAAAAAACAAAGGCTGTGTCACCGTCTATAACGAAAATGATATGCAGGTATTTGGCAGGCAGTTTAGTTGTGGTTCATTGCTTAAGAGGGGTGTGGCCCATCTCAACTTTTTCTCACATGTACTTTTTACACATGTCTTGCCATATTGTTGTTCTTCTGACTAGATATTAAGGTAGAACGTGGTAATATCACAATAAAGAGTGTATCTAAAAGTTTACAGTTATTAAGAGAACTCATATCTATGGCAAACCTTTTGATTCATGGATTAGTTTGCTCAAAGCAGGCATGTGACAGAACAGTAGGAACATTAAATAAGATGAGAAATAAATTGCTCCATCTTTGTTTGCTAAGGTAGTCGAATATGTCCACTTACTTGGTTTTTTGACTGGCTCTGGCATCCTGATCAATCTCCTCTCTTCAAATTGTGTGACTCTTTGCTCCCAAACAGTCTGCTGTCTGTCTCAACACCCCCTGCCTTTAATAGTGGGCCTCTTTCCAAAAATGCCTCCCCTCCTTCCATGAACCATCCCACCTCTTGTGCCATTTTTGCTAGTCCTAAGCCAGTGTCCGCAGACACCACTCCACTCCTACAGCCCATTCCAGCAGTGACCCAGCCCCCACTTCCCAGCCCACCGCCTGTCACCGGTCACGTCTGACCAAGGGCTATATTTCAACCATCCTTTCCTCCAGCACCTCGGCTGAATGATAGGCCTTGAGAGGGAGGGGAAGAGATGTAACGCAGTAGTTTATATTTAGCACTTTGATTCCAAAAAAAGTCTGCTCTGCCCACATCTGTTCTGCCTCCTGTTAGCCTGTATGTCTAAGAGTTAAAACTACAAATAGAGAGACAAACTCTAGTTTGTTTGTTTTTTTTTTAATGGATAAGGTCTTTAACTGGTCTGTGTCTTGGACACACATGCATGGCAATCTTGTTGTTTTTTGGCAGCAACTGAGCCATGAGGTTGTCGAGCAAATACAAAGTTGCTTGATCCCTTTAGGGGCCACCGAGGTGGATCATCTGCCTCAATTTCACTCTATCTCTAGCATCTTCCTCCTTAACATGTCCTCCTTAACTACACCCATGAATCTTCACTGTGTTCTTCCTCTTTTCAGCTCCATCTTCAACATGCCGTGTTGAATATATTCACTATCCCTCCATCAAAGCCTTGTCTCTTCATCTCTAAACTGCTCACCCTGAACTGTCCCTCTGATGTACTTATTTCTAATCCTGTCTGTTCCCGTCACTCTCAAAGAAAATCTTCAGCTCTGCCTCCTTTTTGTTAATGCCACATACATCATACCATAATTCTACCCCTCGAAGCATTGCTGTTACACCTTTCTCCCTGTCCTGCTTCTACAAACATTTATTCCTCTTTTCTCCACAGCATACCTCCACCTGCCCAGGTTCTCTTCCACCTGCATCTTACTCCCACTACAGATCAAAATCTCAACTGCAAACATCATAGTTCAGTAATGTAATTCCACCCACACCTTGAACCCATCTGTCACTCTTACTACACACCTCACTACTCACTCACTATCCTCATGGTGCCCTGCACCACCCTCACATACTTTTCTTCCACCCCTGACTTCCTCATGCAGTACTACAGTTCCTCTCTTGCCACTCGCTTACTCTTTCCTACTGAATGCTTTCTGCAGATTCATTCAGTGATGCCCCGTCTGACCATTTCTATACTTCTTCATCAACACTCTCAAAGTAAACATTACATCTATACTTCTCTTTCTCAGCATTAAGCCATGCTGCTGCTCACTGATCATCATCTCTCTTCTTAAACTAACTCTTTCCTACATCTTTATGATATGGCTCTTCAACTTTATCCCTGTGCAGTTACTACAGCTCCGTACATCATCTTGAAAACTGGCATCAGCACACTTCCTCTCTGATCTTCTTCTTCTTTAGTGTTCAGCCTTACATACAACTCACAATTAGCCTTTTCCTTTTCAACTCAGTTTTTGCCGTATCTATACCCTCTCTGTGCTTGTGTCTCAGATTATCTCACTTTTTCTTTGTTAACATCCTCCTTTGAATAGTTTCATGTACTTGTTCTTTTCACCTCCATTCTTATATGTTACTCCGTGCTCCTCCTCTTCTTGAAGCACATTTTCACCAAGCTTTCCAAGCTCCTTAGACTTTTCACCACAGCCTTTTCCATCCTTTTCACGAAATCCACTACTATCTATCGTTCTGCATTTGTCTCTTCAGTATCATACCAACCTAACACTTCCTAATCCTTTCTGTTATCTTCACTTTCATGAACTTTGGAGACTGCTCCAATCACCACTCTCTCCCCCCGGGGACACTCTCTACCGCTTCATCCAGCTCACTCCAGAAGTCCTCTTTCTCTTCTTACTGACATCCAGCCTGTGTGGCATGCCTCAAACCCATGATTTTGTGAATCAGCCAGCTCTCTCTTTGACAGCCACAGTCCTGAAATTAAATGTTACTCCACACTTCTGCCTTTCGTTCTCTCTTGTTACCTCCTAACAGACCTTTTTTGTCTATGCTATACTAAAGCTGCCATCAGCGGCTCGTTTATTCACAAGGGTTGCCACATCGTGTAGCTATGCATGTTTGATTTGGCAACGTTTTCACACCAGATGCCCTTCCTGATGCACCCCAAAGGGATTTGTGTCTACAAAAGGTTTATACTATATTACACTAACTATATTGTACTATACTCTAATCTGGTGCTTTTATGCATCTCATGTACACAGTTCTCTTCTCTTGCATGAGCTCTAAATTACTGTATTTGACTGAAGGACATTTTAACGCCTACATGTTATTGATATTAATTATAGCTCAGCCATTGTGGGGAGCTGTTGGCTCTTGAGACACCAGGTGCTGTGGTAACTTTATATTTACATATTGCAGATTACAGTAGTAAATGTTGCAGTTTGGCTACTCCCATAATGCCAATGGCCATCGTAACTAGAATGCAACTGTGAGACCAACACACAGACGCTGAGCACTTTAAATGAAAAATAACTCTCAAAGTGTTTTTCTCTGGCCCACGATGAAGCTTCAACAGTACAAGGTCAATACAATATGCCATAAAACACAGTTTCTAAATATCTAATTTCACACATTATACATATTTAAATCTGCTACCCTCAGTAACACATTACATATGTTAATATTTCACATACAGGAGCATCTATCTATGACAAAATTTGCCTTTGACATACTTGATTCTGACATGATAAATAAATTTCGTTCCTATTTTCTCAGTTAAAAAAGGAAGTGTGTGGAAACGGAGAAGTCAGTGAGCATTTCATAGGTCTTCTTTAGACAGTTTGCTAAAAAATGTTTTATGAAAATGAAAAGCAAATAGAGAACAAATGAACAGAGGACTACATTGCCCACTCAGTGATATAACATAAAAATTGTAGTTGTGTAACTTTCAACATAGTGGGTTCTTTATACCCTCTATGAACAGGGGAACTGGTGGCTGCGGTGTGTCAGTACACACAGGCAGATATAAGTACTTGGTGACAAGTGACTTCACCTCCCCAGCCCCATATTAACCTCATAGTTCCTCATAGTTGAACGATTATCTTTTCAGTTGTAATGAGAGATGTCACTTAATCTGTGTGTCTAACACAATTCAACTTTATATAGACTTTGTGTTTCTTCTTCTTTGTGTTTTATCTCCAGTGTTTGCCCAAATCACATCACAATTATCTTTGCAAGAAGCACAATACAGATAAGGTGACGGACAATTTATTAACTTTGTACATGCGATTTGTAATTGTAACATACAGCGTTTCATATACGGTCTTCTAAACCATGATATGAAACCTAATATTCTGTTTTAAATATATTTTTTAAAAATCCAGTTTAAATATATACAAACAGTAGTAAAAACATTACAAGAGAACTTGTACATGTTCAACATGACAAAGAAGTTGAATGTCATTGCTGTGGTTGAATGACATGAAGCAGAATTTAGTTTTGAAAATATATCAGATATTTCCAAACAGAATATGAACGTCTATGTGTGCACCCCCACTTAAAACTGCATAGGGGGATGTCAACATGCCTACATCCACCCCACCCAAGAGAGGGCTCTGTTTCTTTTCCTTAATGCTTTTAAACAGGCAGCGAACAAGTCAAATCCCTCTCATACCAGGAGTTCGAAGAAAAGAGTCATATAGCTGCTGCTTGTACATTTAATATGAAACTACAAAACAAAAGCAGACGTAACCTGCTGGAACTCATTGCTCCAGATTCCAAATAGCTGAAAAACAATAATCCCAGCTTGCTTTTACATTTCAGAGATGCAATGTTTATCAGAAAGTTCATCTGACTGACTTTAGTACCTTTGAAAAGAAGCACTCAATCTGTTTACCCATGGATTTAAAGTCTTAATGTAAAAGCCATGTATTTTTTTTCACATTTCTGTTGCGTACACAGGAAAACTATTATACTTTCTATCAAAAAGACACAATAAACCAAAATGACAAAAAAGAAATTCTACAAGAAAAATTAAGAACAAAGATTTATGAATGTGTTTGAAAATGATGTTGTAGAGTTTGATGATCGTAGATGATTGTTCCCCGTGGCTGGTAGTGGTTTTTGTGGTTTAAGAGGTGAAGTTCAACTTTATGGTTGTTTTGTACATGTTGTTTGTCTGTATTTCATTCACAAGAGTTAGGCGTCAGACAAGAGTTGCCTGCAGTTTTTGAGAGACTGAGCTAAAGTCATTAAACTGTATTACTTTAAGCCTGAAATAAACTTTAATCTGTAATAAACTGCACACTTTAAAGCTATTTTGACTAAAATGGCCCAAGGGTAGTTGTAATTAGGAATTCTTTCTAGTTCCTGATATTGACTTTGTCTGTTAGGTGTGTGTATCAAAGGTCTCTCTAAACCATGGTATCACATGACTTTCACTTCCAACTCTGGCCACCTCAACAAGGAACACCAGCAATAACACCTTTTCAAAAGTACTCATTCACAAATATCTATACACATTTACAAACAGCGTGTTACACATAACCGTGTTCGGCCCTGACTTTATTTTCATTGTGATCATTTGGAGTATTTTGTCTTCCAAATATTTCAGACAGACAAGCCAAACTGAGCTTTCTATGGTGATTCTTCTGTACTTATTAAACGGTCCCCCAGCATGTCTTAGAAGGAAGATTGTGGTCCATAGCTTTATGCTGCATTTACTAGTACCTTCAAAGACCCGGTCACACTGTGCAGCAGTACTCATCAGGAAGACTGATTAAATCTATACTTTTCATTATTCAGTGCTAGTATTTGAGCATTCCTCCTGCCTATATGTATGCTTTTCTGTCTAGATGACTCTTGCCCAGCACCTCATCACTAAACTGGTACGTCAGCTTCTTTTTGATCTTTTTCACCTCTCCGGTTTTGCCATAGTTGCGCAGAGCACGAGCCATCTTCTGGTAGGTCATTTTCTTGCGGTTTCCCTTCTGGATTCCCCAGCGGTGTGCGAGAGCCTCCTTGTGTTTGGAAGAAAACTGGAATGTCCCTTTATCTCTGTCCACCCACCAGATACTGTCCTTCATGTCGCCGTTCCTTAAAAGGTCCAACAGAAACTGGTACAAGCGGATCTTCTTTTTATTACCTTTGGAAACAAGAGAGTTGCATCATTAGAAGTGACATATTATAATTTTTTTGTTTTACTTACAGATTAGAAAATCTTATATATATATATATATATATATATATATATATATATATATATATATATATATATATATATATATATATATATATATATGTATATGTGTGTGTGTGTGTGAATATAAATCATAAAAGATTAAATAAAGAAATGTATAACTTTATACAAATTACACAAAGTCAAAGATCGGTCACTGAGAAAATTTGAACTAAAATTGTTTCAGCAGAGCAGTAGTTGATTTTACAATATCTGTTTTATGTGTGTCAACGTTACACGGCGTACAGTGCAACACTGCAATGACTTTGCACGAAAACGCTTTTAAGTTCTTAGAAGCAATGGAAAATGTTTTTCCTGCAGATATAGCCGTCCATGATTCATCATATTTTTTACACAATCATTCTGTTGTAATGAAATGAACCTAGCTTGACGCACAGTTAACTGTATCTGAAGTAGGTTAACCAATGCTTAGATGTCACATTAACGATGCAGGAGGTCGTTCGTTAATTTATATCACTTTACACATGGCTGCCTGTAGCCATACAACAAAACTGAGGACAATTGACTTCTGTACACATCAAAAGCAAGATAAAGACACTGTTCATGCTGTATGTTATATGGGAACACAACACATATCTTTTTCTAATATCATCATACTGTAGTTTTTTGAGACATTTAAAAATCATTCGTTTGCACTCTAAGATTATTGTGACTAATTTGTTAACAAAATAATTAAATAAAAATCTAATTTATAGTTTAAAAGAGTTATTTTTACAGCCACCTGATCGGGAGTGTAGGTGACAATTACACATGCGACCAAACTATTTACTCCTTGGACAAAATGTCTCTATAGTCAGAGAAATATGGCGTTTTTGGTTTTTTTTCTCCTTTCACTTCCACTCATACACAATCCAAAACTAAAGGAACTCTGTAAAGCCGATTGGGGGGGGGGGGGGGGGAGCATTTTACATGGTACCAGTTTAGTATGACGCACATTCACTTCCACTGAAATCCTCACCTCGGTGCTTGGTTTAAAAGAAAAAAATTCCCCCAAACAAAACAAAACACTGCATAAAGCATAAGCCACTTGACTACAGGTACTACTGACACTGGGCACCAGACACTACTCAGGTTCTGTCACATCCTAAATAATATAAAAGAGGAAGTGCACACTACTTTTGGTTAAGCCAGAGAACAATGGTCAACTGTGAAAGGATTTGGACATGATCCAGAACGTCCACTGACACTGAGACTCTGACTCTGGTGTGTGAGTCAATCCTGCTGTGTTGGAAAAAATGCCTATTCAACAAACATGCTGCTGTCTACCACTTTTATACAGAACTTGGTCACAGCAGAAAAAAATGCCCCAAAGACTGACAGATCTCTGTAGATACCTCATTAGAAGGCCAGCGAGGTAGCAAGCTTTCCCACTCTACACAATGCATGTTTTCCAAAATCCAGTGTAGAGAGACAGAAACTTTTAACCGAACTGAACTGAATTGACCTGTTTTCAGAGTACCCCACCTCTTGCCTAGTGACAGCTGTGATAGGCTTGGTGGACGGATGAATGAGTTGAACTGAATTCCATTCTTGGAGACCAAATTCATGATAATTCATAACAGAAAAGAAAACCTCACTGTCTTTTTGTGGCCAATTTCCGGAGAAGATGCAAGACCAGCAGTTGTTGTGCAACGTGTAGCTGATCCTAAAAGCGCAATTTAATTTGTCAGCAGAACACAAAGCTGACATGTCTTATTGACAAATGTCCACTATCCAAGTGCACAGAAAGCAAAACTCATCCGTAAGTCAGACAGAGACTCTTGAAGCACCTCTGATTCATGCATGACCTAAAACGCAACAAATAAACATGCCCCTTGTCTTGGTCAACGCATTCATAGAGGAACTTGGACCACGTCCACATGGTGTTGGCCTGTATTTATATAGCGCTTTACTAGTCCCTAAGGACCCCAAAGCGCTTCACATATCGAGTCATCCACCCATTCACGCACACATTCACACACTGGTGATGGCAAGCTACATTGTAGCCACAGCCGCCCTGGGGCGCACTGACAGAGGCGAGGCTGCCGGACACTGGCGCCACCGGGCCCTCTGACCACCACCAGTAGGCAACGGGTGAAGTGTCTTGCCCAAGGACACAACGACCGAGACTGTCCAAGCCGGGGCTCGAACCGGCAACCTTCCGATTACAAGGCAAACTCCCAACTCTTGAGCCACGATCAGATATTATAGAAAGTTCCTTTAGTTTCCAGGACTCAAGAACCTAAAGAAAGAGTATTGACGTAGAACTTCTAGATATACAACGACCTGAGAATCTTAAGAGTGAGACTATGAATGTGAACACGGTCAGAACAGTTGGTGCTTCCTAAAGTATCCATGCTAACTGCCACAGACTGAGTACAGCAAATCTAGTTCCTTACCCAGCTCTCCTGTTGGGATATAAGAAACTCGATCTCTCAAGCACTCCTCATCAGACACCTCCAGTGGCGGACTTCGTGCCCCATGGTCCTCTTCATCAGAGCTGCGCTGGGATATATGCGGTGGATACAAGGTCCGAGGGAAGAACGTTACCTGTAGCATACAAATCAAAGTTAGTTTTAAATAAAATGTTTGCAATGATTTAACTTGTAGACTATCTATTAAATTATTTTCATCTCCAGGTTTCCCCTGAGTTGAAGTGAAACAATAATAATAATAATGAAATAATGATGTATCATTTCATAGAAAAGAGCTTCTTCTTGCGAATGATTTTAAATAATGTTTAGCACCAAAGATGGCTAAAGAATGCAAAATTGCACTTAGCATTTATTGGTAAAAAAAAAAAAAAGTATACAGTACAGTACTTTCTACAAGCTGATGCAATAAAGAGCAGTTTGTAAAGCAGTTCAACTAAACTCTGCTGTAACTAAATGTGACATTTAGATACTGCCATGTTCAGAGTGGTCCAATCCAACTACCAAGGGCTACAGAACTTAATGATGTAATCCATCTTTTAATTTGTATTTGTAGCTGTACTTAATTTCCTAAGAGGTCTGCCGTTTTAATTGAGAAAAGAAATTTTCCTTGCAATGTAACATTTTTTCAAGTATGGTATTTAGCCTTTATCTGGTTTTTTCAGACACAGTTTCACACGTTTTATTTATTTAAGTATGTATGCATCTATTTATCTATTTCATGTATGTATGTGTGCATGGGTTTAGTTCTAATATCATTTTTAAGCCGCATGTTTGACAGCTAAAGACTTTTGGAAAGTTTTAAACTACGTTACTAATATAAAGTGCAGACAGAGATGATGGTGCCACTCTCAAATGCACTCTGTGACCACTTTATCAGAAACGCCCGTGAAATCTAAAGCCATCCGACAGCTCTACCATAAGTATGAAAACTGAGGTCCTGAGTGGGTAGTGCTGCAAGACCACAACATATTACACTTTTAACGGTATAGCATTTCACTGCAACATTAGAATTGTCATCTTCACAATGCCGATGCATAAGCTTGGCAAAAGTATAATTCATTGCACAGCTATTCGCTATGGTCGTTGGGTACTGTTGTACTGTACTCTATATCAAACACGTACAGTGAAGTGTGGGTTTCCACTAAGATGTTCTCACTGCAAGTGAAAGCGTAAAACAAAGTTTCTCTCTGCATGAGCTGTGATGTGTGGATGCTCCTGTGCGTGTGACAGGCAATAGCTGTCAATGTATTCATAACATCTTTTGAGGCAACGGTCGGTACAGATACCTAAATGTGAATTTCCATGTGCGAACAGTGGTTTTCACATTGTACTTTCCTGTTACACTTAAATTTCTGTATCAACACCTTATCTCGCTCTGTCTCTTTTTTTTCCAAGCACACAAACATTTTCATCTCGTAAAAAATGGCAGATGTTTTTTTAAAAGGGAAATTTCACTCGCTAACAAGTGAAAACCGTCATGTGACCTATAGGCACACATGCTCTGTGAGGGTTTTTTTTGTGTGATTGCTAACAGCAAAAGCACAAGTTGCTCTTTATGAGGTGAGTATTTTGGTGAAGTTTAAGGTTAATCAAAAGATGTTTTACAACATGAAAAATCCCTTATGCTTTTATGCTACACGTCAGCTGTATCTGCTTGTTTCAGGACTTTACGTCTTCACACTACTGAGTGAAATGTTTATTGTTATAACATCTCTGGACTTAACATCACCTAAAATAGGGAACATGAACTTTGCATGTAGCCATAAATGTCACTATACATGGTACATACATGGTAAGATTTGGGGAAAGTCTCTGATCTTCATCAAAACAAGTCCTTTTTATTGTGATGCACATGATCTCACATGTGCTGAAGATTGAATGTAGAATTTTTGTGGGTTTTTTTCTCCTTTGAAACATGTGAATATACAAGAAAACAGGCACACATGCACACGCTTGCATAACACAAGTTCATACTGAGGTAGGCAACAAAATGTATGGGGTTTGAAACTGACGACGCTGAAGCGGTTAGACGTACTGTTTTCCAAAACCAGAGATCTCTGTTCTAGTTCACTGGTTCATAACTGGAGGTTTGAAGCATGCAGATGTGACTTTGAGTTTAGCTGAGTCTACAGAGCCTATTCAAAGTAATTTTTCCTTTAACACTGGGAAGAAAGAAGAAAAAAGCACTAAAATAAAAGTGTTTCTTGTAACTCAAAAGATTCACTTCCTGATTTTTGTAACAGGACCTTAAAGGGCCTCAAGGTCCCGAAATCTTCTCTGTGATTTCAATAACAGCCTCGAATTATGTAGATTCTGAAGATGTCTGCATAGAACTAAAAATATATGGTGCACTGTAGCAAAATCGGCTTAATCAGCTGACAGATATCAGTTTCTAGTGAATGCTTTTTCCACTCCACCACAGAGAGCAGAGTATAGTTATGCTTCATACTTGCACAGTTGAATAGTGTAAATGTCAGTGGCTTTAAATAGATTAAAAAAAAATAACATCAAAGTAGTTTAATGTGTTATCATACTCACTGGTGGGTAAATGTTTGATTTCAAATAACTCATTTCGAGTAGTTGATGATGATGCACTGAAAGCCTTAGTTTAAAGAATGCACACTGCAGACCAACAGTTTAAAGCTTGCTGGCAGCACTTGTTCTTTTTAACAGTTTCATTTGCACTTAATTATTCCCTTTAGTAGTCAGCATCACTGTCATTTTAGCCTCTGACTACTAATGACTGCTTGTGTTTTGTGGGTTTGAGGACTTACTGGTTGCTGTAACACATGGGAATGAGCCGCTAGATTTGGATCAAGCAGGTTTTCAGCTTCGTATCGTAGAGTGTCGTGTCGTAAGAGCCCAGATGGGTGGAGAGCCTGCACATTCTGGAGCTCTGTGAAGTTGCTCTCTTGGAGGTTTTCAAACTCTGCAGGGTGCACATGAGGGTGAGCATGGTAGTCCCAGTGTTCTAAATAGAGATGGTGAAAAACAGCGTAATGGCCACAACCTTTTCTCTTCTTTTTGTACAGTAATAACTATTTTTGCTACCGCAGAATTTGTAACATGTGAAATTAGAAAAAATGGAAAGAAATTAAACCCATTCAGACTGATTTTTAGACAAATCTAAACTCGGAAAAAAGTCTGTACAAATGCACAAATGACAGTGGAGACATAATAAAAGCCACAATGTATTTCTGTGAAAATCCATATTTGGAGATATTTAAAGAATTTAAACAAACAACAAGTGGAAAACTGGCTTTCTGAAAGTGCCTGAGTTTGCATCAACAGTGTGAAATGAATAAAAGAGAATTCAGCATGAAGCTCTTTCCTGTTTGTTGCCACACTAGCATTATTACCACAGCCACTGACTGTCTTTAATTTGCAATTTTCTTTTTTACAAATTTTCCCTAGTTGTTTTATTTTTAAAACTTATTTAGTTGTTTAGAAAAAAAAACAAAAGATAGATAAGCTAGCTTGAAAAGTACAAGTTTTTTTTTAAGTGTTAACACTGCAAATATGCAAATATTTTAAATGCAAAGTGCAGTCTTATCACTAATAAACAAAAATAGTTAAAAAAGCATGTCCCATGTCAACTCTAGCACTACAACAGTAATTAATATCTATTACCTTGATCGGTATATATGAATTTAAACATTTCTGGGTGTAGATAAAGATTTGACATCTTTCGACGCCAGGTTAGAGCACATCAAAATGACAAGTGATGCCTTCACAGCCAGCCCAGTGTCAACTTGTTTTAGTGCAACATTCAAAACAGTTGATTACAAGAGAAAGTAAAGCACCTTTCTTATATTAACAAAACCCCATGGGGCGAAAGTTGTTCTATGTCTGTAGTTATAGCGGCAAAAAAGAAATGGCATCTGTTTCCTGTGTTCCAGTGTGCTCCAGCTGCACACACTGCAGTCTTTTTATGTACAACAAACCAGAAAAGTCTGCGTTACCACATTAAGCCATGGCCAAAGTTTTTTTTTGAAGGATGACTAAAATATGTTTAATATCAATCTTTTTATATATTTAAAAATACAGTTTAGTTAATGACATCAGTATCTTTAAATACAATCTCCATGCATTGTTTTTTATTTTAAAATTATTTACATTTAAATATCACCGAGTGGATTTTCACAGTCCAAACTTTTTTTCATCATTAATTTACATTAAATTTCTTTAAACAGTAAAAGATTAGAAAAAATCAACGTTGAAGTAAAACTCACCTGCCTGGCTTTCTGGATCTAGGACATAAGGATATGAATATTCTGGAATTTGATGTCTGTAGATCTCAGGGTCGTAAATTTCATCTGTGTGCTGCTGGAACAACAAAAGCAACAACAACAAAATGTATATATCATTAATGAAAAGCGTTAAGTCAATGGTGTATGTGGACTATGCAGAAAATATATTCCTTATCTGCATTTTATCCAATGGATTTGTAAATTATTTGTAACATTTTAAACACCCGTTTAAGTCGCCTGTAAATGTATACACATTTAAATTAGCTTCAAGTGTTGCTACAATAATGACGATTTCTTTTCTCTTCTTTGTCCTACAGTTCTGAAACTCTCAGAACTTTTGAGTTTCAATTTCATGTACCTCATCGTATAATACACTCTTAGAGTTTGTAAGCCCTGTATTCAAATTGTAGTAGAAACCACATTAACTCATCTAATTTTTAAAAAAAATGTATGTCATCCATTCTTAAGAGTGTTTCTCTGTTTAGTCCTGCGGTAAAAAAGGACTAGTCTGTCAGCTCTGTTTAAGTTTCAAAGTCTAGAAAGTCTCCTCGGAGTTTAGATATTTGTAATAAAAGAAATTATACTTACAGGCTGAATGAGATAGCTCTCCATTCTGTATGGATGGAACATGGATACCTCTTATCCAGGACCGACTCTCAGATGCTTTGCTGGTAAAATGCTCTCTCAACCTTTCAAAACTTTTGCGGCACCATTGCACAATGTTTCAAAATTTCCTCTCAGTCAACGAAAACCAAAAAATGTCTCCCTCTCTTATTGTATAGCACAAGCTTATAACACTTACTGCTCAAACAGGCCTTTCAACTGCATCAGATAAAATTAAATAAACAAGGCCCACTGTTTAACTGCAAAATGAAAAAGGAACTTTTGACTTCTGTAAATTTAGTGTGGGTGGGAGCAATAGAGTGTGTCTGCAAAAGGTTCCTGGCCATTTGATGATTTGTCAGGGGAGACCATGAAACTTCACATTTATCAGGGTCTCTATGCTGTCCCATGCCTTGGTAGCCAATCATCATCGAGGGCTTTCCTCACTGTCAGTTTCTCCCCCCATCAAGTGTGAGGTGATAAATGTGGGCAACAGTGTTTGCAAGCGTTTAACGTGTTGTTGTTTGTGCTCTTTGTCAATGTCTGCGCTTTTACAACGTGTCATATTTAAGCAGATGGACTAGTATATATAAACATTTATGTTTTAAAATTCTTTCTGCACATTATAATGCATTTTTAAATCATGTAGATTTAAAATAAACATTGCTATTTTTTTCACAATTGCTACATCATGTTTTGTTTTTAAGCTTTAAAATCAACCCTTGAAATGATGTCAACTATCCCTTGCAGTTTACAAATAGACAACAACATGTTATAAAGCATGTATTACATGGCTATATGGTGCTTATAAATGCTCAGCTGCTTTGTCTCAAGGGCTCAAGTAAAAATTCCATGCTATTTTACCAACCTTGCTATGTTTAGTATGTAAATGGCAACCATGTGCCTGGATCCTGAACTGCGGACCTGAAACCGAGAGACTGAAGGAGTGCTTTGTAGCAAAATGACTACTACATTTGTTTTGGTCATGTAAACAGTGGCTTGCTGAGGAAAATGTGGCCCCTACACACAACACACACGCATGCAATGCACAGCTGTGAGATAAGATGAAGGTACAGTGTCTGTGCTGTAACCTCACCGAGGCAAATGGAGATTGTGATTATCACACAGAGAAGATACGGTTGGAATAATTCCTGAGGGGGAAGTGAGTACCTCTGTTGCCAAACAGTAATGACAGTCTATGAAACTGAGAAAACACCTGTTTGTTTTTAATTCAGTAATGCATTGTTATGCCATATATTAAACTAATTCTTTTGGCCAACATGTTCAATGTTTAGGAAGACATCGGGCTGCCATCAAATTTAGATGTTAGATGATCGACCATATATATATATATATATATATATATATATATATATATATATATATATATATATATATATATATATATATATATATATATATATATATATTAAAAAAAACACCTGATTATTAATGTTTAGCCCGCTTTCACCCTAACAGAACAGCTTTGACCTCTTCTCTTGGAGTGCAGTGAGATGACGGTGGATCCTCTCGGTCGTGAGCATTGAGGTGTGGGTCCTCAGTGAATCAGGTTTGTTCCAGCACATCCCACAGATTCCTATCTAGATATCAATCTGGAGTATTCTCTGAAGTTGTAGAGCATGTTTTTTGCAGTATGGCAGGCTTATCGCCGCTGCCTCCCAGGTCTGTCATGGCAATGGTCTGCCTTTTCTTTACCTTTAGGTGGATGGTACATGTCAGAGTCTCATCCTCATGATTCCAAGGGCCCAAAAATATTGAGATGTAACAGGATGATTTTATTCACCTCACCTATCAGTGGTTTTAATGTTGTGGCTGAGTGTTGTAGCTGCATTGGTTGCCAGTTTCGAAACATATCATGTCAACTGTAACATCTGAAAATAAATGCGTATTTCCCAGATGTTGAAATAACTGATAAATAATACAGTAACAGTGTAGCATAAATCTGAGTGCATATTGTTAGACCTGCCTGCTTAAGAGGAAGAATGCAGTATTGTGATAAGGCATTGTGCTGAAAATAAAGTCCGGCATAGGATCAAAACACCGAGTTTATCTTTATCTTCGAACACAGATCACGGTCACACAGATTCAGAGATTTCAGCTATACATCATTCAGTCGGTCAAACTTCATTTTAAAATAACACACATGCGACACACATGCACATAGACATTATAGCAAATGCACACTATTAGTCATACGGAGTGCACATATGCATTTATCTCTTTATGGAAGCTGTCATGTTACAGTCCGTCACAGAAATAGTGCCACCTCAGGGTCTTTTGTAAATTTAAATGCTTTTAATCCTTGTGACCTGCTTTCCCCTTGAACTGATGAGGGATCATAATTGTCTCACTTTAGGGAGCTGTTAAAAACACACAGACGGAGGCCTACCCCCAAACCAGCCCCCCTCTGAATCACAGCTGCCTGAGCTGAACCAACCATATGTACAGTAGCATTTTCCAGGAGTATTAATACACAGAGTGAGCTGCAGCAAGACCGGAACTATTTCTATCACAACTATTTTCAGTGACGCCAAAAGATAATGTTTGGTTCTTTCCCCCCCCCTCACTAAGCAACATAATGACCATTTTTGGCATAACATTCAACGTCCATTTAAGCTAACTCAAATATGATCATTTAAATATAGGATATGATTTAGATTACTCCGTTATGTGCTCCATATCATAAAAAATATAATAAAATTAATACAGCATTTCATAACAGAAGTTATGTGTTATCATTTTCAGAGGTGAGAGAAATACTTTAATGTGTTACTTTTGTAAAAGTAGTTTTGGTACACAGAACAAATACCAAAGAACTGTTGTATTTGTAGATTCACCATCAATGTGTATTTAAAAATCCCATCGTGGGCGATGGGATTGGGCGATCGTGGCTCCAGAGTTGGGAGTTCGTCTTGTAACCAGAAGGTCGCCGGTTCGAGCCCCGGCTCGTACAGTCTCGGTCGTTGTGTCCTTGGGCAAGACGCTTCACCTGCCGCCTACTGGTGTTGGCCAGAGGGGCCAATGGCGCGATATGGCAGCCTCGCCTCTGTCAGTCTGCCCCAGGGCAGCTGTGGCTACAACTGTAGCTGCCTCCACCAGTGTGTGAATGTGAGAGTGAATGAATAGTGGTATTGTAAAGCGCTTTGAGGGCCCCGAAAAGCGCTATATAAATCCAATC
This sequence comes from Astatotilapia calliptera, assembly GCF_964374335.1. NCBI lineage: Eukaryota > Metazoa > Chordata > Actinopteri > Cichliformes > Cichlidae > Astatotilapia > Astatotilapia calliptera. The sequence goes on from NC_137422.1 coordinate 19,493,870, forward strand.
CATTATTATTATTATTATTATCGTAAGAGTGCTCATTATGCACAATAACACATTTCTAGATCATATTTATTATATTATTTCACGATAATTATTAATGCAAAATTGTTCTTCATTTTAATGCTGTAACTGGCAAAGAGGCAAGTTTATTTGTAGTAGTTTGTACTACAGGCATAATCAGTGACTTGAGCTTTAATAAAGGTTTACAGTATTTTCCTCTGAACTGCTACAGAGAAGTACAATATTGCAAAAGATTGAAATACTCAAATACTGTGAGTAATTGTACTACATTATGGGGTTTTTTTGTTGTTTTGTTTTGTTTTAGCAACACCATCTTGAATCAGAGAGCCATGTTAAATGTTTTGGTGACCAATTAAAATAAACCTAACAATCCTCACAGATAAAATGACCTGATACTTAGGAATCTTAAAAGGAATTAAAATGTGTCATGCTTGTCTCTGATTTTATCAGCACTCTAATATATGTAATGCAGTAAATAAAATGCAGTACTGTGCCGAGTGAGTGTGAACATGCTGACTAAAAAAATAAGTCAAACTATCCCTGTTGAACTTGCTTAAGTGTAACATAAAACTGCATTTTCAGTCTGTGGTTTCATTTCTGTCGTAACAATTGCATCAACACTGTGTCCAAAGTAGGTAAAGACAGAAAAAACAGATTAACATTTAATGTTTTTATACATGAGCATACAGTCAAAGTTTTTAAAACTGCACTCGACGTCAGTGTTTTAATCGTCTCTTCTTTTGGGTTTTATAGTGTTAGTTTGTTTTCCTTGTGGCCTGAGTGATGAAGTACATTACATGCACAACAGCAGTATTATACTATTAAATGAGGAACTGGGAACTCTTGTTTCAGATTCAGTTCCTTGAAGGCTGACTTTAAATGAATCCTTTTACGTGTCATACAGTCCGGATTGTCCAGGTCTCGATAAGAGCGGGTCACCTCTCTGCTGCATTTTTATTTTAATTTGCGTGCTATTTTCTGGTCGGTTCAGCAGGTTTAATGCAGGCCAGCTCCAGATGAGGCCCTTCTATGCAGTTTATAAACAGACAGGCATCAGGCATATAAAGGTATTATTAAAAGAGTGGCAATGCCGGCGTAAATAACAAAACAAAGCTGACCGTTGACACGTAATTCGCATTGTGCAACATAACAGAAACTGCAGTAACAGAAACATCTGCAGTAAACAGATGGCTGAAAACAAACTAGTTTCCACACAGCTTTGAAACTTATTGCAAGTACAGTCACAAACTCAGTAGTCATATTGCTTTAAGAAAGAAATACTGACAACTTATTCAGTGTTCAGTAAAACCTTTATTTTTATTTTTACTCCAACATCATACAGATAGGTTGCAACATCAAAAACACAACATAAAAACCATTGCCACAAGACATCACATGCAACACAGTGTTTCTCTGAAAGCCTTCCATTTGTCATGTGTGTATGATTTTACAGTGACTTTGACTAACCTCTTGCTGAAATACAGTCAGAGGTCACTTTATTAGGTACATCTGTGAACTGTAATACAATCTAAAAACTTCTTTGCAACCTTTGGAAAAGTATCCCTTTACTTAACACTGTGTGCATGCGTTTATTTCTTAGGGCTCTGTTATACCACTGGCAGACATTTTGCTAAAACATGACGAGGCTCAGCACAGCTGCTCTTAAAACAGGTGCTCCTAATGTCCAGTTTCAGCGTGATCGCTGTGCCAAAGTTGTTTGTACTTATCTCCGTTGGCAGAGATACTCCCACATTGCAGATGTGAAAAAAAATAATGACCATGAAAAAATCTAAGCAGACTGGAATAGTATAAATTAAAGGTACTCAGAGGGCTCCATATTTAATCTTCCATCTGCTGCAATGTACGTGTTTGTACATTTTGTACCCACTCTTAATGACATTTAAGGGTTACTGAGCAAGGCATTAACCTCGACTCAGCATCAAAATACAAGGCAGCTGCCTAAGTTTCAATATCATTAATTCATTTGTATATTTTACTAATGCTGAATGCAAATGAACCTCCTTTTTGAATGTAAATATTAAAGAGGCTGGTCCATTCATGGCAATTTCATTCCTAATAGTCCTTCTTCCTTTAGTGGCTTTGTTAAAAAGTCCCATATCACTGCTTGAATACTTTTAAATCCTGTTTTACTTCTGGGTGTTTTACTACCACTTGTTCAACGAGAATTACACAAATCAATATTATTTCCTTAATTAGGGTAAATTGAAAGCTGCAGTCAGTGGATGGTTAGCATAGCACAATGAGTTTCTGCTTTATTTTCTTGTACAATTCAATCCAAAAAAAAGGAAAAGCTCGCGGTAAAAGATTTTGTCAACAGAACCACCTTTGTTGGGAGTGTCCATGTTTTCTAGGGACTTGACCTACTTTTCTTTTGTTCGTTGATTTCCTGGGCGTTGAGTCAGCTAACAATAATAATATTTTATTATTAATAAGAATAACCAATGGCAGCAAACCAACTGCAAATCTTTAGCTGCCCGATTTCATCAACAATAACATCAAAGAGTAAAAAGTGGAGGTGGATTGAATAAGTTCCATAGATATTAACTTCCATAACATGCCCCAATAAGCCACAGTCGTTAACCAACATACACAACAGCAGGACATCTGCTAACATACCTGCACTGTCCCTGCTGCTGCACATTAAAAATGTACACCCAGTAACAGGGCATGCAGCATGAGATGTCTTGTACCTAAATAGAGGCTGCTTATTCTAAGGCAAACAGGTCCAGTGAGATATAAAATAAGGCTCTCAGCGTTGATAAATTTAAGTGTAAGTGTAAGTGACACACTGTGAAATTACATACTTGTGACCTGCAGCAGCTCAGACCAAGGACTGCATTCTGGTTTGGCCGCAATACAGGGTGTAACTGAGCACTTCACAGTTTTCAGTCTGAATACAGTCACAAGATACATATCTGCAAGTCCACACATGTAGGCAAACAGTTAAATTGCCACCTCTTAATTCACGGTCGCATAGCGTGGCCCCTCATGTCTTGTCAAGGCCAGCAGTGTGGAGGTGTTAGTGTTCTCATCACTGCCTGTATGTGCTTATTTTAAGGTATTACTAATATTTTGAGGGAAGTAATCTGCTGCTTATCAAATGGTACTGTTACAGCTTACTTAACACTGCAAAACACAGGAATTATACAGTCCTTCACTGAAGTCAAACACATTTTAGACTTTTAGTCTTTTCTTAACAGACGTGCATAAATTCTTCGTGCCGTCGTAGGCCTGCAGATTTTTTTTTCTGCTGACATTTAGAGTTTTTCTTAGACATGTGGAGTCTCCCTTGATTCAGTCTCAGAAAATTCACAACGCATGGTCACGAGGTTGTGCCCACACAGCCTTGCTGAGGGGAATGACATGCATGACCACTGACTGTGGAAAACAGGATACAGGGTACGTCGCAACAGGAAGTGTTGCACTCCCCCTGCACAGAACATCAGTTTGACCAGAATGACTGCAGGTTGATGTCCACACTCTGTAACTCCTGTGGCAGTATTCGAATTTCGTAATCGTCTTCGCTCACCATTTCTCTGAGAGAGTTGAGTAATTCAGTTAAAAAAAAAAGGTTATAACCCCCACCCTTAAAAGAAAGTCCCCAGGCAGACTACACTTTCTTCACAGCAGATGCTTGTAGATATAAACTTTGGTTAACTCTGTGCAGCAGAAAATATTAAAGCTATGAAAGTAAAGCACAAATATTTGTATATAAACATATTCTGCGGGCTTTTATTAAAGATTAACACTCTAACACTAACCAACTTACAAAAAAAAGAAAATAAATAAAAATAAATAAGCAAACTCAGTCACATGCATTTCTTGCACAAAATTGTGCATTCTGAGTAAATACAGTGACGTTACATGCAAAAAGGCAAACAGTAAAACAGACGAATATCTATCTGCACTTATATTTAATGTTAACAAAACAAATTAAAATCTTCTGAAAATTAAACACATCCAAATAAAGAAAACCAAATTACTGAAATAAAAGATGTGAACTATGTTGGTTAAATGCTTGAATATATTTGGTTCTAAACTGCACTTTTAAAAACCTGTACAAAAACACAAAGTATTACTAACAGCGAACTCGTATCAGTTAAGAAACGCCCACATTCTCGCTCAGAGAGAACAAAAAAAAAAAAAAATACTGCTTGGGTCTTACCATCACTTGATGTACAGCATCCAGCTGTAAATTCTCTACACGGGAGTTGCTGAACTACTGGAAGCAAATTGCCAAAGGTGGCTGAAAAATGCAGGCTTTCTATATATCTCTGAATTAGCAGGGGAACTAAAAACTTCCTTAAATCTACCAATTTAGGTTGGTACCATAAGGCTTCTTCTTCTTCTCCTTCTTCTTCTTCCCTATTAAAACAAGAAGGTGACAAACTTCCTACAAGACAAGTTGTTACAGCTGTGAATCCAGCGCGAACTCCTAATGTTGATGAGTTCAACTCATTCGGCCACATCAGCAGTCTAGTTTCAAACCTCTTATTATTATTTCTTATCAGTTTGATGCGCATTTGTTGCAAAGAATGAAAGAAAGGTGGCACAAGAGAAGTGACCTTTGATTGGCGTTTTAAGCAATTTTGCTTTAAGCTTAGTCTATTTTATCCACTACACTTCTGTGACAAGGGTTGCAATACATGTAAGCACAAAAACAGCTTAAACAGAAGTGTTGTGACAATATGAACTGAATGGTAATTGGCATGGCTAAAACAATAGATGCTTCCCCTTTGAATTAAATCAGTGGCAAAGCAGGGTGGCAGGAGGAAAAAAGACAGCGTGAAGTTAGATGGATGCATTTTGATTTGTACTTGTTCTCACAGAATGATTGCAAGAAGCATTTAAAGCATCTGTTACCAGGCTGTTGCCAGGTTATACCAAGGGCTAAACACATTATTTCACATGTCTAACATAAAACAAATTGCAATGAAGAAGTCACCATGTAAACAAGACAAAGCAACTTTTTAAACACTGAAGTGTGTTTGTTGCATGCATGTTAAATTTGGCAAAATTCGATTAATGGTGTGACAACGTGTAAAGATCTATCGTGTATGCACATGCATCATGGCCTGCTATCTGCAAAAACAGCAAAGTATATTTATTTACAAGAATAGAAATATACGCGTGAGACATTTTTTTTGTATACTGACACTCTTGCAGGGCTAATTACAGCCACAATTTACGATCAGATACTGTCACTTTGTCGTGCAATGCAGTTTTGCACAATGTGATCTGAGCCCACACCCGACAAAACATCATCACTGAGTGGCAAGCAATCCAGCATTTATGTGCAAGGGTTGTATTAGCCTACAGAAAACTGGGCCCTCCGGTTTGTGATTCGTGTCAGCGGGTGGGTTTTGGACAAAATGCATTCTGTTTCACTTGCAATTTTCTCAAGAATTGTGGAAAAACACACACAGAATATTTCAGTTCTGTGGGTGGACACTCCACAACGAAGGCCTACATTTCCTGGCTGACAGTCCCCAGAGGTTTCAGTGGCCATCATGTGTTTCACAATGACATGGAACGGTCGCTTGACAAGCGTGTAAGGGGACATCCAGCCCTCTCACTTCTTATTCCTGATTCCTCATTTTCTCTGGACTCCACAAGCATCAGCTATTAGACTTGGCTGTGGGTATTATTAGACAAGGGTGAATCACAAGGCAAGCGGACATGCGCACACGCACCCAGATGCACGCAAACGAACACACGCAACCGTTCACAGTGGAAAGTTACTTTTTTCCCCTGTTTCGCCCTTTTTCTATTTAGCACAACAAGAATAATCTATCATCACGGTCAGTTTAACAGCTTTTAAATTTAACTTCTTTTTGAAACTCTTCATTGCTATACAAGCACAGAAACCCATAGATAACCATATAAGGTTGTGGTCCTCTATCCCACCAAAAAACCAAGTTCCTCTTTCTTAATGTATTGCTCAAGTCAGACAAGGATGACTCAGTGCGGACATTAATCATGTTTTTTTTTTGTTATCTTCACATCTCACTCTGCTAAGTCCGCCTGTCAGAGCCACAGTTATTTTTAAAAATCTGAGAACTTAAACTCTGGTTAGACTTCAAATGTTAAAAACAACCTCAGAGCATGTTGTCAATTTGACTTCAACAACATGCCCTTGAGAGGGGCTAAGACTGTTTGCGCAATCCTTTTATTTACGTATATTAGCGCTCATTCTGCAGCTTGTCCATATTCTGCTTTTAAAGGACTAAAAAAGTCTTACTTTTTTAGGAATTGATCGAAACAAAGAATGTGGGAAATAGTGGTGGATAAGCTGGCCCACTGAAATGTTTTTACCTTTGAAAAACAAGTGTAAAGTCATTGCACACAAAAAGAAATAGGAAAAGAAAAGCATGTGTTTATGTTCAAGGTGTTTTATGGATTGTATGTCTCATAAGACTGATTTGTCATAAATAGTACGCATTACTCATGAGACTGGCTTCTTCCACATTTTCTAATCCTACAGAATCAAAAGATTTAAGAATGAATCAATGATGCTGCATTGCAAAAATGCTAAAGTTGGGGGGGGAATGAGGACTTCTTATAGTTTTTTAAAAGTAGTTTCCACATGCGTCCAGTCTTAAGTTAAAATCTTGTCGGCATACAATGGCCATTTTCTTGACTGTCAGGGCAAATGTCACACTGTAATTTAAAACTCCTGTCACATGCACCACCTGGTGGTCAGGCAGTTTATAAAGAGCACTTCTTGAACAGCTCCACTGAAGGAAAGATGAGGAAGTGGACCCTCTTACAGATCCATATATGGTAGAAACAACTCTAATGTGCACATTTAAAATAAACGAAACACTAAAAAACATAAAGAAGACACCAAACCTCGTTAAGCCGAATTTTGTTTTAGCTACTGATTGAGCTGCATCCAGTTTTAACTATATATATTTCGTTACAGAGATGTAGCTCAGTGTCTCCCAAACTCAGGTCTGTCAGGTCTTCTTTCAAACACTCACTTTTCTATTATCTTTGCCTTTTGTGTGTGATATTGTGAAGCCCAATTTTACCTCTTTAGTTCTCAGACAGTTAACTGAATCACATATTATTTAAACATCATAGGGGAACTCTGTCTTTCAGGAGCTGCTGGCTACTGCAAAACTTCTGAAACTTGACCAGTTATTTTTTAAGAGGTCATAAAGCTAGAAAATTGCAAAGCATTGGTTTAATTGTTAACAACATATTTTATAATCTTCTCAAACTGGTTTTAAGTTTTAATAATATCCAGAACAACAACAAGTAACTTATTCATTTGTGACCCACTGCAATTAAAAACTTTAGTTCCTCCCTTATTATAGTGGACAAAAGTAAAAACATAGGCCTACCCACAGTTGCTGATAAGTCATGACCACCTAGATGTGTCCATGAACAAACAAAACAGGAACCCACACATTAAAATGTTCCTCTATTGCATTAATAGAAGCAGGAAACTGCACAGGGAACCTGTAATAGTGATAATAAGACCTGTTTGCCTACTTAGCTTTGATTTCATAATAAAACACATAATGGACATAAAGGTTAACAGTATACCACGTTCATTTTCTAAAACTTTTATTAACTGAATTTAAAGATAAAATTGTACCAGCTTTTAAATATGAAGACAAGCCAGAACTTAAGTGTTTTTGATTCCTGTAAATAAATACAACGAAAGCAGCAAAGGAGTAACTTGCTTGTAGTTTACACTCTCTTCCTTATTTATATTAAGTAACACTGTCTGCAATAAGACCTGCATTGTGTAATGACACTTACAGTCATACTGTATCTAACAGCAACAATAATGGGACCGATGAGGATGATAATGACAGTATGCATCTCTCTTTTTGACCATTATTCTATTTTGTTTTGGGGTTTTTTTTCACACTCTGGTTTGTTTAGTTTTGCAGTGATATTAGGCCAAAAAATCCCTCAGATACTAAAAATATTCCACATGAAGGCAGTAAGATTAATCCATATATCTAATTATCGTAAGCCACAATGACTATATACAGTTGTGGTCAAAAGTTTACATACACTTGTAAAGAATATAATATAATGGCTCTACTGAGTGTCCTGTTATTTCTAAAACTCTGATTTTTCTCTGATAGAGTGATTGGAACAGATACTTCTTTGTCACAAAAAACATTCATGGAGTTTGGTTGTTCAATGACTTTATTATGGGTTAACAGAAAAAGGTGATCACATTTTCTGGGTCAAAAATATACATACAGCAACATGAATTAGCAATTTTGGTGACTTAGAAAGTTGTCAGTGAACTGAGCTTCATAGCATAGCCTCTTAACTGCTTGTGAGTGATTATGAGTGACGACAGCTGGTGACTTCTCTTAGGCCAGTTAAATAGGGCTCATTGGATACAAACGCCCACAAACGCTACAATGGGAAAGTCAAAGGAGCTCAGCATGGATCTGAAAAAGCGAATTATTGACTTGAACAAGTCAGGAAAGTCACTTGGGGCAAAGCAGCTGCATGTCCCAAGAGCAACAGTGCAAACAATTGTTTGTAAGTATAAAGTGCATGGCACTGTTTCGTCACTGCCAAGATCAGGAAGAAAACGCAAGCTATCACCTGCTGCTGAGAGAAAATTGGTCAGGAGGGTGAAGAGTCAACCAAGAATCACCAAAAAGCAGATCTGCCAAGAATTAGAAGCTGCTGGAACACAGGTGTCATTGTCCACAGTCATACGTGTTTTGCATCTCCATGGACTGAGAGGCTGCCGTGCAAGAAGGAAGCCCTTGCTCCAAAAGCGGCACCTTAAGGCTCGACTGAAGTTTGCTGCTGATCACATGGACAAAGATAAGACCTTCTGGAGGAAAGTTCTGTGGTCAGACAAAACAAAAATCGAGTTTTTTGGCCACAATGCCAGCAATATGTTTGGAGGAGAAAAGGTGAGGCCTTTGACCCCAAGAATACCATGCCTACAATCAAGCATGGTGGTGGGAGTATTATGCTGTGGGGCTGTTTTGCTGCCAATGGAACTGGTGCTTTACAGAGAGTAAATGGGACAATGAAGAAGGAGGATTACCTTCACATTCTTCAACATAACCTAAAATCATCAACATGAAGGTTGGGTCTTGGGCGCAGTTGGGTGTTCCAACAGGACAATGACCCCAAACACACATCAAAAGTGGTAAAGGAATGGCTAAGTCAGGCTAGAATAAGGGTTTTAGAATGGCCTTCCCAAAGTCCTGACTTAAACCCCATTGAAAACATGTGGACAATGCTGAAGAAACAAGTCCACGTCAGAAAGCCATCAAATTTTTTTTTTTCTTTTTTTTTTAAATGACATCAGAAACAGCAGTATGCGACATTACGTGATGGCAGAGCTTCAGTTCATCCTTTGTCATTTTTTTTTTTTTTTTTTTTTTTTTCAATAAATAGGACAGGGGGAATGAATGAGAGAGAGAGGGGGAGAGAAAGAAAGAAAACCAAAGAGGAGAAGAGACGGTGAGAAGGGGGGGGGAAGAGAGAGAAAAAAAAAAAGAACTCCTGGGTCACCTGTATGGAGAAAAAAAAAAACAAAAACAAACAAAAAAAAACAAACAGAGGAGACAGCAAACAACAAAGAGCAACATAATAATAGAGAAAACAAAGCACCATCACAATAAACTAGCTAGTCATAGATATCAATATTTACTAAATAATAAACGATATTGTGCAGCACGCAAGATAGACAGCGCACAGTGTGCTTTGAGGCAGCAGCCAAGAAAGCTTTAGTCCGTGTCTGTGAATACCCATGTGTGCATACCTGTGTGGATCAGCATGCCACACTCCCTAGCAGATCATTACATGGAGAAACCTTTGGAATGCAAGAAAGCCATCAAATTTAACTGAACTGCACCAATTCTGTCAAGAGGAGTGGTCAAAGATTCAACAAGAAGCTTGTGGATGGCTACCAAAAGCGCCTAATTGAAGTGAAAATGGCTAAGGGACATGTAACCAAATATTAGCACTGCTGTATGTATATTTCTGACCCAGCAGATGTGATCACTTTTTTCTGTTAACCCATAATAAAGTCATTAAAGAACCAAACTTCATGAATGTTTTTGTGACAACGAAGCATCTGTTCCAATCACTCTATCAGAGAAAAATCAGAGTTTTAGAAATAACGGGACACTCGGTAGAGCCATTATATTATATTCTTTACAAGTGTATGTAAATTTTTGACCACAACTGTATATAGCTGTTTCTTCTACATTTTACACCTGTGATGGACTATACTGATGGTAGCCAAACTTTTCTTTATAGATAACATGAATTATCTGTTCTGTTATAGACTAATTAAAATTATTATTATATATACTTAAAGTGTAAACTGTTAAAGCACAATAATAGTTATTTGTCTTACTTTGCAGAACAAACAAATGCTTATTCAGTTTACTCTCATTAAAAAAAGAAAAACATGGGAGGCATGTTTTTTTTATATTTGATGCAAATAATCTTTTTTTTGTTCGACTAATCGGATCAGTCGATTCTGAAATCTGTTTCAAACACTCTTACCAATTATACAATTCTTTTGGGTTAGGATTTGATTTTTTTGTGCTAGTGGTATCTAGTTACATCCCGCCATTTCACTGAAGTAAAAATAAAAATTACCCGAGCAAGAAAAGTATGCTGATATTTGGCCTTGATTTAGAGAGCTTAAGGGTCCCGAGTGAAAGAAGGGAGGGGGGCAATAAAGTTACTTCCTGGAGCGTTTTGGTGGGGCGGGATCCATGCTGTGCCTCTCCTCTGTTGTTTATGTTTTCCCTCCATGATCCTGATACGTGGCTGTCTGGAGCAGCGTATGGTTCGGAGACTGGGGAAGCCGCGGTGACCCGCAGTCTCTGGTGCGCTGCAGCTAACGGATCCCTGTCTGCAGGAGCAGCAGCAGCTGGAGTCTGGAGGAACTCAGCCTGCATTTTATCAAGCCGGCCTGGATGGCAGGGACACACTGGTGCAAAGATTGCCGAAATCACAAGGTATTAGAGATAAAAATAAAAAAAAAGCCACATGCTGACTGCTATTTGTTTTGGTTTCCTGACCACTGACGCCATCTGTAAGTTTGTGAAATTGGTGCTAGCTATAGCAGGGTTAGCTTTAATGTGAAGTGGCTGCGTGTCAGCGAGGCTAATCTCTGTAGCTGTGCCCGTCTGCACGTTTACGGGCTAACGTTAGCCTGCTAACCAGACCCCAAGTGTAAACTTGGCTGACACAACTTTGAGTTAACCGCTTTTTTTTAAGTTGCCGCACTGCTTGCGACTTTTTTCACCACCGTCCTTGCATCTTCTCTGCGGTTAATATCACAGCGCAACTGCGTATGTTCCGTGCTGCTTAAATCTGCAATTCCAGGGAAATCCCAAGCAGGGAAGTGTCAAACTGGATGTTTAACAGCGACGTAAACGTGTTATACATTTCCCCCTTGCAAAAATGTGATTAATCGATAATAAATTAAAGGCACTTAAACTTTTCGCAGTCACTGTTAAAAAAAAGGCTTGTACAAAAATATCAATAGGCTCCTGCCAGGAGGAAGTCTGTCTGCTATTTCTGGAACTTTCTTCCTCCAGCATAGCTGAACTTTTGTCACATGTATGCCAAAGTCTTTTTAATGCCTCCAGTGTTTACCGAGAGTTTAAAAAGTTTCTATTTATTGATGGAAGTTGAGTAAAAATCAAATCCACAGATGTTTTAATGGGACCAGTATGTGTAGTGCTACTGTTACCTAACACCGTATTTAAGTTACAGTTTATCCTAATAAATACAGGGATACTCTTGGCTTATGTTTGAGGGTATTCTTGTATATACAAATTATAGGAAGGGTTTATGAATTACAGCTCTATAATTTATAGTCTCGTTTTTGTTAGTGGACAAAAGCTGTGGACAGATACAGGCTGTAAATGCTGTAAATAGTAGTGCTCGGCCAGATTGCAAATTTTGGTATCAATCAAATATCAAGTAAATACAGTGCAGGTATTGGAAATATCAATACTGATATTTTTAGCCTACAAGGCAGCTTATGGAGTGGACCTCAGTGTGTTATGACTTATGAGTTAAGTATCATCATAGCAAATTGAAGCACTTGATTTTTTTTCTCACTTTTCACAATAATTTGGTAACAAAACACACCTTTCATCTTTTCATGCATATTAAAAGTGGAGTTTTTTTGTAAATGCTCTAAAGCAGGTCAGCTTCTTGTGTTTAAAAGTTCAATAGGTTATAAATACAATGGACGTGGCAGTCAACACAAAAGTTTCAGACATTTTTCATAGTGCATGTTTGAGGTGTTAACCACCATTGCTATTGATACTATTGATATTTGGATCAGTGCTCCCAGTTCTAGTAAACCAACAACAAGAGGTAAAAGCAGCTTGTATTATTTAGAATGATTTTATTTAAGTTTTTTTTTTTTGAGGCAATAAAAAATGGCAGTAATATCTTAATATCTATAGTTAGTATGATAGTTTTCATGAAACCGTGGATTTAACTCTGAAAACCTGCACTTGAGTTTCGTCTTGACATGTCTAATTTCAGATCTCTTGTGGTGGCGTACAGCGCCAGTAATAAAACTGTGTCATCCCCCAGTACTTACATACACAGTATATAGTGTATACTGGTCCTGGTTTACAGTGCTGGGCAAATGTCTAAAGTCACCTTTCATTTCTAAATATTTTTCCACTTAAATACTAACACAAATGGAAATATAGGAATAGTTCTCCAGGCTTCCTGAAAGACATTCAAAGCTCTTCTTTGAATGTTGCTGCTATTTGTTCTGTTTGTGTTTGTGTGCTTTTTTTCTATCCAGGTATGCTGTTACTTCATTGGCAGTGTGTTTGACATCATTGTCATGCTGAAAGAAATGGAAGGTGTTGCAAAACAGACACTTTCCAGGTGGCATTGCGTTAGGGCTGCTCAATTAATCGAATTTTAATCACGATTACGATCTGGGCTTTCAACGATCATTAAAAATGACTGAGCCGATTATTAGCCCCTCCCTCATTTATCCGCGACCCCTTAAAGGCCGGTCCGTGAAAATATTGTCGGGCATAAACCGTCCGTGGCGCAAAAAAGGTTGGAGACCGCTGATTAAGAGGACCCGAAGGAAGCTCGGAAAACTAAGCAGAAGTTATTTGGAGAGTGACTGCCGTTGGTTGAAAAGAGAGGTTAAAAAAACTTCAGTGGTGTTGCACACTATTTTATATTATTTTTTAAAGTCATTGTTAACCCTTTAAAGCCGGTCAGAGCAGCACGCTCCGTTTTGTGTAACTATTTTTAAATCCCTGTAGAACCTGAACCGCGTAAGCTAGCGCAATAATTTGTTTTGCATATGAAACCGGAGGAGTTGTACTTACATCTGATGTCATCAGCTTGTCCTCGGTCACGGTTTCCTTCCACATAAAGCTTTGCAAAAACTGCATAAAAAGCGCTTGCAGGAACAAAAACATAATATTCCAGAAACACGCTTTACCGATCCGATCAGCTGTTCATAACACTTCCTACGTTGGAATAGACGTCAGCGCGAACTTTTGCATTTGTAGTCTTTTGTGTATGTAGTTTGCCATACATACATACATAAAATGTAGTCTTTTTTACTATCAGGGCCTCAGGGCCTATACTCGTCTTTTTAAAAGTTATCTTTGACTTTATGACTTTCTGTGTCGTTTCTGGGATGCTTAGGACTCATATTGCACTGCTGGAAATAGTTTATTTTGATGCATATGCTGCTTTTTTGCAAATTTGCAGTATAATATTCAGTATAATATAACTGTCGCATGTCCGCCATTTCCTGGCCGAAACCGGAAGTGACGTCATTTTCGCGGAAATTGTAGTTTTTTACTTGTAGGCCTTAAAAACCTCTACTGGTCATGTGTGACTTTTCTGAATAGTTTCTGTGATGCTTAGAACTCAAATTGCACTGCTGGAAATAGTTTATTTTGATGCACCTGCTGTTTTCTTTGCAAATTTGCATCATAGGATTGTTTTTTCGTTTTTCCTGCAGTATATAAAAATTGGTGTATCTCCAAAATAAAACTATGAAGACACTCAAAATAAATTTCCTGTTGTTGTAAACTATTTTTTGCAACTTTTTTGTATTTAAAGTTTTGAGGGATAAGCCTCTTAAATTTCTCCAAGTAGAAATATATGTAAAAAAAACAAAAATGATTTTCAATTTTTTTTGTAGTTTATTGCACTTTTTTGCAATTAATGTAGTTACTATTGACTTAATGCATACATATTATTAAAATATGGGCTATAATAGTTGTATAGCAACTTGAAATGCTCCCACAAATGGCACTACAACATGTAAAAAAATAATATAAGCTCTGGCGGACTTGGTTCTATGCTAGATCTTAAAGGGTTAAATAAATATCGTCAAATAATCGAGATCTCAATTTCAGTGAAAATAATCGTGATTATCATTTTTGCCATAATCGAGCAGCCCTACATTGCGTGATGGATCAAAATCAGATGGTACTTCTCTGCGTTCATAATCCCATCAATTTTGACTCCCAACACCACTGAAACGCAGTTCCAAACCATGACAGTGTTTTACAGCTGGATATAGACACTCTCTGTTTAGTGTCACACTCTGTTCTGATGAGGATTTGAACCAAAACTTAAATATCTGGATTCATCGCTATATTTTACTGTCACTACTTGTCCAGCCAGTTAATGTGTAATTACATACTTCAGCTTTTCCGTTTCCTTTACACTGAGGTCATTTCTGGTGAGCCTTCAGTGAACAGTACCGGGATCATCTTAGGTCCTGTGTCAGGTCTTTGGTGTGTGTGTGTTTTTTTTTCTTTCTTTTTTTTATATATGTCTTAAAGACATTACTCTTTGGGAATAATTTCTTTCTTTCTTTCTTTCTTTCTTTCTTTCTTTCTTTCTTTCTTTCTTTCTTTCTTTCTTTCTTTCTTTCTTTCTGAGGACATGATTTTTAGATACTGTTCCATCCGTTATAGACAGTTTTTAGGCCTCCCACTTCTTCTTTTGTCCTCCACTTGTCCAGTTTTCTCAAATTGTTAAGGATTCTCTTCATACCATACTGAGATATGTGAAGTTTTACGGTATTAGGTCTGTGGGAATCCCCTTCCTAGTGCAAAAAAAACCAAACAAACTTTTTATGCTTGGCAAACTGTGAAATCTTTGTTGTTTTTAGATTCTGTTAAAGAAACTGGAATAAAATTTTGTTTTTTTGGAACTGACTAAAGACATAATTTGAAATTACTTCTGGTTAAAAGTTGTCCGATATGTGTAAACAGAACACTTGTTAATCTCTTTTTATGCTTCATAGGTCAGTGTTAATTGGCTCCAAAAAAAAAGTCCTATGAAAATGTTAAGGGTCAAGAACTGGGCTGAAAAAATGAGTGGACACATTTTGAAATAGCTTGAGAGAGCCTGGCTTCCTTTGAGCGAAATAAAAAGAAATGAGGGGTGACTCAAGATTTTTTTCACAGTACTGTGTGTGATTTATAACTTTTAAGAAATTGTTCCATGGAAATAATCGCTGTTCTTCAGAAGGATGTTTGTAGATTGTGTTTCAATCTTTCTGTTCATTTTTCATTTTATTTTATTATAAAAATTAAAAAAAAACTGCAGCAGAAACACCAATTCCATCTACTCAGCTGCAAAGATTAACCGTTTTGAAAGGTTTTAGAAGTTTTCAGTTTAATTATATGTTTTTTTTGTTGTTGTTTTTTTAAAAGTACATTTATAAGCTACAGAGAAGACCTGTTTTTGTTATAGTTTCCTTCCTTTACAGAATTACTGGTTGCAAGTATTTTTCGGACCTTGGAACGGATGAAAGGTGGACGTTACTGGAGGCCCAGCTGGGCTGTAGCGGCTCTGTTTATCCCGGTTGCCCTGCTGATGCTGACCTCCAGGGGGGCATCGAGCAACCAGAAGATGACACAAACAGTTATGGCTCATGCGACGGCCACAGCTGCAGGACCAGGCCCCAGCCTGACAGATGACCTCCCAGGCCTCCAGGCAGTAGCAGACTTCTTAGCCAGTGAGCGTGCTCATATTTGGCTCCTGTCTCTCGTGGGCTCTGTTGCTGTAGGCCTCAGTGGGATTTTCCCCCTTCTTGTCATTCCCATTGAAGCTGGAGCAGCCCTCAAAACAGAAGGTGAGAGAGACGATGTGCAACATCAGTATGCCTGTGCATTATTTATATTATAACATGTATTTTATAACTGCAATGATAAACCTGCATAGACATTTACCATATGTGACGCTATGCAAGAGAAGCCGATCACACATATTTGTGTAGGTGAAACAATAGACAATGCTGTGAGGGTCATTTGGCATAACAAAAGCTAGGGTGCACCTGTTTTAATGGGCTGCGTTTGTGTCACTGTTTCATGTTCATGCATCTGACAGTGAAAACAAACAAAACACACATGTAAACAATAACACAGTTGGCGGGACTGTAATTGTATTAAATATAATCAACATGCACACAGAATGAAGACAACAGATGGTAACCCTTGTCACGCTGGATGTTGTTAACCTTAAACATAAAAAGATTTCTCTTGAGCTAACATAGCTATTACAGTAAAGGTCGCCCACTGAGTCTTCAGTTGCTCTGATGTCGAGGAATGCATGAGCAGTCTTGTGTTTGGTCTTGCAGCCAACAAGAGAACATTTCGTCTTATCATTCTTTCTTTGAGGGCACACTAAATAATTGCTCTGCGGGGCTTTATGGCATTGCATTGTTACTTGGTGATGTAAATATGGAAGACCTCAGTCACATGGGTGTAGAGACTGCTTGGTGACCATCTGCCAACCAAAAATATGTGTATTCTCATAAAAGTTCGCCGACCAGTCTGGGCATTCCCTAGAGGGTTATTTGTCCCTAGTTGTCACCAATTGGCCAAAACTTTTAGATTTATAATCCTTTTTACTTGCTCAAAAATACATTTGACAATAGTATAGTCAATAGTCAACATAAACCGAGATGGCAGTGTTTTAAAGGACAAGAGTTCAGACTTCAAATGCTTGTAGTGAATCAAGGAAGTATGTTACAGTTACAGAAGTCTGACCTGGCATCGCTGATTCTCAAAGCTTCTTACAACGATATAGCTAAAATCTCCAGATTTCCAGCTGTTGAATAATAAATCCCGGTATGATCAACAAGTAGTTCTGGTCAGCCTCTCCTAAACCCAGCTGCACATTCCTCATGGTTTAATGTGAAGGGTACTCAAACCTTTTGGAAAACTGCTGCTTCCTGGTAAACAGATCGTCTCCTGTGGTGACCTCATGATAATGATTCCACCCCCCTGCCACGAGGCATTAAAATACCATACTGAACAGAAAGACTCTCAAACTGTCAGTCTAAAGGTCACCCAGGTCCACACCAAATAAAAATGAAAGGAGAAATGCCCGATAGGCGGGAAAATGGAAGCCGGACCAACAGCTCTGTGAGGCTGCACTGAGGCACTGTGATGTTTAGCACCTTAGTCGTAACTTATTCACGTACCGACATTTTCTAATTGGAACCAAAATTTTGTACATCTGAGACTAATAGATCTGGCACTACTTGTGCAGTGGATTTTCAATGAGAAATACTGAGTTGTGCAGTCACATGCAGTATTTTCCTTGTTTTGGACATGGCAGTGGAAAACGACATTATCAGTAAGTGATGTCCGCTAGATATTTCAAGATATTAGTCATTTCTGCCCTGACAAGAAAAGACTTGCAGCGCTTGTGGCAGTGAGTGGTGTTGAATTCTAGACACATTTTTGTATGTTGCATTCTCGTTTGTGGTTGTTATTAAACGAAGGGTCTCGATACATGTGCAGCATTGTGCCAGTGGGCCTCGCACGCAGTCTACAAGAGAAGTTTCTAGATTGGAAATGGTGAAAATGCATTACATCCTCCCCCAGTCCTGAGAGCAGAACCAATTACGTCAGAGCTTATTCATTATTTAACATTTCACCCCATTGCCTGTTTAGTACCAGGCATTAGTACCCATCCCTGGCAGGCAGTAATGTACCCTTACAATACCTGCCTGTAATTTTAACCAGTTAACATATGGTTGAAGAGTGAGAGAGGTTTTTACTGTTGAGCTTCAGTAACTAGACATGTTATTGTAGGTCAGTCTGAGGCCTCTTTCAGGTGCCCCACCCTAAAGAACGTGGCAGGCCAAATGTGTATTTTAGGCTGTGAGACATTAGTCATTACCAAGGAAACTCCTCAGGAATAAAAACAGGGCGTGTGAGTAAGCATGGTTAATATTAGTAAGGTGAGCCAGAGATTCTCTTGTGTATTAATGTCTCTTGTGACAAAATGATTAGTGGAAAGTGGAATCAGTTTGTGCTTGTAATTGTAAACCAAAAACATGAAAATTGTATAAAATTATTTATAACTTTTACTCTGCAAAATAATTGTTACCTTGATATTTTGTGTGTGTGTGTTTTGTCAGCTGGATGCCATAAGCTGAAACAGCTCTTGAGCTTTGCTATTGGTGGTCTCCTGGGTGATGTATTCCTCCACCTACTTCCCGAGGCTTGGGAGCTCTCTGGCTCTTCAGGTGGGTCTCCTTTCCACCAGTACCTTCACCACCTCTATTCAATTTGACCTATTCTTCTATAATTGCTAATAATGTTTACTATCATTGTAATATTTAGACACCAGCTTGCTTTCACTGTTAACAGTCTGCTTCTCCTGAAGCATCTTATGAAGTGTATTTGCTCTCTCAGCCTTATTTGCAGTCTGTTTGCTACCCTTCCAGCTGGTAAACAAAACCACTACATGACACAAGGCTTGTGGGTAATCATCGGTCTGCTGGCCTTCCTGCTCCTGGAGAAAATGTTCCCAGACCAAGACAGCCCCAAGAACTCCACTTCAGTTTCTGACCTGAATTTTAACTCGACTGTAAGTATTTCTGCTGAAATGCTGCGTTTTCAGAAGAATATGCTCAGTGCTGCGCACACACATGTCAATACAAGCCTTCACATATTTATCTTTTCATTGGTATGCTTGGTGCAGAATGCATTTGTGTTCAGTCAGCATAATTCTGCCAGTTTTTTTCTATGACTGAAACATCACATGACGCTTTCACCAACAGCTTGAGATTTTGGGAAATATGCACATCGGCATTCTTGTTCAGTGAGAGAGAAATAGCCATCTATCCATTTTGTGAGCTATTTGACCAAATCGGGGACAGATACTGGACAGAATTCAAATTCACATCTATAGCCAATTTAGAAGCATCAGTTCACCCTGGAGGATCTGGGAAGAACCCCAATAGGCACAGAAAGAGCAAGCAAAGTCCACACAGAAAGCTAACGATGCTAACAGCATCACTGTGCTGTCAGAGATGGATTTTTATGTCTTCTCTTTAATTTGCTCATTTGTAAGGATTTGTATATTGGACAGGGTCATTGTTGCCAGTTTTCCAGCGTTGTATTTAACAGGCTAACAAATTACACAAACACTGCTCATGTCCGCACTACTATCAGCACAGAGGGGAGGACAGCTACGTGTCGTACAGCTGAGTAATAGGGTTATGATGATCAAAGTGATTTGGGGTAGCTTGACAGTCAGGTCAATTTTTATCTCATTTCCAAATTGATGCTTCATATTAATATTGTGATTATTCTGAGATTCATGATCAATTTAATCTGCCAAGCTATGCTTTCGTGCTGCACTTTTACATGTAAGTGACGTTCCCAGCAGATGTGACTGGGTCTGGACTTCTGCGCACTTTGAAATTGGTGTGTATGTGGTGCAGCTACACTGATCCCTCATACCTATCATCAAATGAGAGACAACAGGAGGATAAAACTGACTTTTGGACTGATTTTAAAATTAGAGCATAAGGTTGTACTTGCACATACACTTGTGTATCTGGACCCCTAATTAAAGAGCCGAAAAATATCGTGACTCAACGTTGTAGCTCTTTATCTGATATCCAGCTACTTATGTTCACTAATTAGCATTTATTATTATGGTTGGGTAAATCCCTCAGCTTATATCAGTGTGCAAACATTTCTTCACGCTGGACGTGAGAAATAAACTCCCGTTGTGTGTGCGTCCCTTTTTCATCCGTGCACTTCTTTATTTGCACGTCTGGGCCGCACATTTTTTCAGAGGTTGGATAGCACTACTATAATGATACGTTCCTCTGGTGTCTGGCTGCAATGCCAAACAGTGCTGTGAAAAAGTATGTGCTCCTGATAACTGGTTGTGCCACCCTTGGCAACAAGAACTGCAATCAAGTGTTTGTGGTAAATAGCAATGAGGAATTGTAGCTCACTCTACAGAATTGTTTTATTTCAGCCACACTGGAGGGTATTCGACCATGAACGGCATTTTTAAGGTCACACCAAAGCATCTCAATTGGATTTAAGTCCAAGATTTTGACTAGGTCACTTTTTTTTAACTATACAGAGGTAAACTTGCTAGTGTGTTTCAGATCATTGTACTGCAGCATAACCCAAGTGCTTGAGCTTCAGGGGATGAACTGATGTTCGGAGAGTCTCCTTCAGGATGTTCAGGTGGAGAGCAGAATTCATGGTTCCAGCATTTATGACAAGTCATCCAGGTTATTCCAAAGTTATTCCAGCTTCAAATGTGACACGAGCCTTTGTGTTCTTTTTGCCCAGCAGGGTTTTTTTTGGCTTAGAACTTTCCTGTGGATGCCATTTTTGCTCAGTCTCTTTCTTATTGTTCAGTCATGACCTCTGATCTTAACTGCAGTTCTCTAGTTATTGTGGCTTTGTAACTCTTTCCAGACTGAAAGATGTCAATGATTTTCTTTCTAAGCTGCTTTCTGAGCTATTTTGTCACACAGCATCTATACAAGTGATTCAACAGTTCTGGCATTAATCTGGGCTGGGTGGGGCCTAGTGGAGTTGAAATCAATTTTCCACAAAATGTGGTTAGTCAGAATTAATAATTTAACAAGGGAGATCAGGTTTGGATAGCTTTTTCCCCTAATAAATGAAATAGTAATTTTAAAACCGCATTATTGTAATGTAATGATCTTAAATATGTAAGCATGACAAATGTGCAAAAACAAGAAATGAGGAAGGGGCAAATACTTTTTCCACAACACTGTTGGCCGTTGGTGATTCCACAGAGCCTCATGGGAGGATAAAAATAACCCACCCCTCCTGAGTCATCTGATCAGAAATCAGAAATCATTTGCAGAAATCAGACAATACAGATACCGATGTATCTGGGGTGATAAATTTGGGCATATGTGCATGAAAGCAAAGTGAGTGTCTGCTCTGTCTTTGTGGGGGGAAAAGGTAGCTTTGGATTTTTTTCCCCTTTTATAGTAAACAACATTATTTAGAAACTGCACTTTGTGTTTACTTGTGTTATCTTTGTCTAATATTTACATTTTTTTGATGATCTAAAACATTTAAGTGTGACAAATATACAACAAAATAGGAAATCAGGAAGGAGGCAAACACATTTTCACAACACCTTATATGTGTATTCATCTGAATTCTGCCTTTACCATCCCCTGTAGGTAAACATATATGTTTACTCATGAACAACCTCACCTACATGAGACGTGGCATTTATGTGCACTGGTTTAAAAAACAACTATTTATAGTTATTATTTAAATATCTATAAATGAACTATTAACTTTAAATACTGTAGCATTCTTAGTTGTTTAAGTTTATTGTTTAGGGGTTGATGGAGATAATATAAAGTGACAAACACACTGGCTGATAGCAGTACGTTTGTAAAGGCAGCCTCATTCCCTTTCTTATCTTTCTATTGCTATTGAGGGAGAAGATTGGAGTCCATGGCTCAGCTCCTCCACTGGTGTCTATTTATAGCGCTGGGGTGTAGCAGCTGCTTTAGCCATTTGAGTGTCCAAAGGATAATACTCAACTTATAGACACAGGCAGCAAGAGACGGGAAATGAGAGAACGAGAAGGTGGTTATAGGTGTTTTCTCTGATAATATTGTGTGGCAAATCTTTCCATAGGAAGCAAAAAGTATAACAAGCTGAATTAAATTTCTTTACTCTAATTGGGTCAGTGTTTAAGAAGAACGAACAAACGCGTGGAGAGCCTCAGAGTCAAATGGAAAATGTCAAGATAGGATTTTTATCACTTTCTGGCTTCTTAGGTCATTTTGAATTTCTCATTAGGCAAAACTCAGACTATTTGGCACCGACAGTTTAGCTCCAATCTGTTGGAGGAGATTGATAACCCCCCAAAATTCATCACGCTTTATTACTTCCTCATGCTTCAATCGTACACATGGAGCAAAAATTTCCTTTCGGCGACCAGCAGTCAGCAACCTATTTCCCTCTCATTTAATTTGACTATCAGTTTAAATGGCAGCGTAAGTGGTTTCTGAATAATGGGACAAGGAAGCTGGCTGTTCTCGGAAAACAAACCCTATAGCCTAAGATGAATGGTTCTCGCTCTCTCGTTCTGTTTTGTTTATAATATGAAAATGTAAACATGATGGAGCGGCAGTCGAATTTAAAGGAGATTTCGTTGTTTCTGAGAAAACAAATGAAAAGTACAAACGACTGCTTATTAGCGCAAATGTAAGAAGGTCAAAATATAATGAGAATGTTTTACCAGCTGTTAAGCTGCCTGTGGGTGAACTGTTTGACACACGGCAGGAGCAGCAGTAACATGACTGTTTACTGCACTGTGGGATTCAGGCATTACCATTTCCTTACTGTTTTGACCATAACTGTATTTTAAATGAGGTTTTTTTTTTTTTTTTTTTTTTAAAGTTCTTGTTGAGAAGATGTGTTCATTTGTGCCTTCTCCCCCCCTTCCGTTTTTTTCCTCCACAGACACAGCCTAATTCAGTTTTCAGTGGAAAAGCAGTGGTATCACTCAGTAACAGGCACCATGCTGAGTCATGGAAATCCTCCAAGCAGAGTTTGCAGGAAGGATCAGAGAAAATCAAGGTAAGGCTGACAACCAAAACATATCCCGGTTAACAAAAAGACAGAAAATGATGAAAGATGGGGGCATCACTTGGGGTAAGAATTTGACATGGTTTGCTTATGTAAGAAATATATTTAAAGAAAAAAAAATTTACTTTCTCCAACTGAGTAATAAATAGCAACGTAGTTGGTTCAGTGAAACCAGGAAGAGAGACTTGCATAATCAGTTCTGCTGTAGAACGACTCTGTTGTGGGTCCTTTGCAATGCCTTTTTCTCTAACAATTTTATTTTTTAGGGTATAAGCTACATTTTAAAATGTCTCATAAGCTGGTTGGTAACATAAATAATGGGTTAATTCAATATAAAAATGTTCATATAGTGCCCGTTCACAACAATAGTTATCTCATCGTGCAATGGATTGTAAAGATGCACAACCTCAAGCGTACAACGATTCCTTATGAGCAAAACACATGGCGACAGTGGGGATGAAGAACTCCTTTTTTGAGATCTCAGCCAGAGCCAGGCTGAGTGAGGGTCATTCTAAGGGTGAGAGAGGACACAAAGGAAAGTTCACAGTCTTATCTGCGCAGTGCCTTTGTTTTCATACACACATGGCGGAAAAAGCATAGCGGCGAAGGAGAATGAGAAGGGCAAAAGCGGATCGTTGAATGAAACAGATTAACCAGAATTGTTTTTTAAAAACGTGCACTTCAGTGATGTGGAACTGGTTTCGTTTTTGTCTGTCAGATGGCAACCAAAGCAATTTTTTTTCTTTTTTTTGTAGAACATGCAAGCAGACCGTCGTTATTTCCGGTCCGCTTGCATGTTTAACCAAAAGTGCCTTTTGGTTAAGCTGTCAGCGAAAAATTTGCATTTGCACTGTTAAAAACAGCTGTTTGTTTAAGTGAAAATAAAGTGATGGGGATTTTTTGCACTTATAAAGTTGTGGAGTTGTGAAGTATTTTGTCTCACATCAGTTATATCATTATCGCAAATTTTCAAATATATATTGTGATAAATATTTTTGGCCATATTGCCCTGCCCTACTTTGAGGTGTGTGAAGTATGATGGGACTTGGTTATTTAGGTTTCAGATCCTTATTTAAGAAGGGGGCAATGAAGTGTAGCTAATACAAGTTAGTTTTGGGTGGGTTTCCCAGCTGGGGTTTGCTGAGTGGACCATATCCCTGCTCATGGCTATAGCATTCATAGTTGCCTCAAAGCTGGTCCTCAGTAATGCACCAGCAGCAACTATTATAACAGGTATAATTATTACAAAATGTATTTTTCTCCTAAATAAACCCTTTTAAGGGGGTGTTATGGCCCCTTGTAACACCTATTGAAATTGCAGTGAAAGTGTCTTAAATTACATGGTTGTCCTCACCTCACGAGGTGTCTATAGAGGAATTCTTAGGATGGCTTGGGCTGTGTTTTCTTATTAATTTGCTAATTGTAATAATTTAGGTATAACTACTAATATTCAGCCAGGTGATGATTCTAAATTGGCTGTAGGTGGAGTGTGCAAGGTTGTCAGTCTTTCTTTGTTAGCTTTGTGATAGACAGGTGACCTATGTGTACCTAGAGTGTACCTTGCCCTATCCTGTGACAGCTGGGATATGACTTCACCCTCAGTCACAACCCTGTATTGGACATGGTGCGCCCTATCCAATTCTGTCGTTTAAAAACTGACTGCAACAAGAATGATATGTAGTGAAAGTGGACCAGTTTTCTTTTTTTTCTTTCCCTTTTCAATAAGCTTCTTCTTTACCTTTTTCAAGTATGTAAATATTTATTTGCACATACTTAAATCGTGCGTAAATGCAAAAGCAATGGGGTGCCATTCGCAGCTTGTATACTTGCACCAAACAGATTGTGCTGCTGTTTACACATATAGCGTATGTATTAAAGATTTTAAAGGTTAGTGATACCAATTTAATATCTGATCAAATGTGATCCCATACATAAGGGTTTCCACCAGTATATGACCAGTCTGATGAATACACTGGGGAGGTGTCTGTCTGTCTTTATGTGTTTTTGTGTGTATATTTAACCTACCTTGATTTGTGAAAATGGGTAGATCACAACTGAGCTAAAAGTATAAAGTCATAACTTTTTGTAACTAATTTTTTTTTAAATTTTGTTTTCCATTTTGTGTATAAAGTTTGTTTGGTGGCGGTATACAAGCCGGGAATTGGACCACATTGCTTTTGCATTTACATGCAATTTGTGTATGTGCAAATAAATACTGGGATCCTTGAAAAGACAAAGCAGGAGCTTACTGAAAAACAAAGCTGTTTCACTTTCCCCACATATCATGCTTGGAGCACTGAGTTTTTTGAACCAGGGAGTGTTTAGTGACAGCATAATAAACAATTTATTTTTGGAGACGGTAACAAGAAAGTTGGCAGAGAAAGTCAAGAGTTAATCACCAAAATCTTTTTATGTGTTATTATGCTTAGTTTATTCGTTCGCAGTGGCGTGGGTGTCAAACATGTGTTAGATAAGACTGAACTTTGGTCGGCCAGAGCTCCAGAGAAGAAATTTAAAAAACAAAAAAAATCTGCTTTATTGCACCATTAAAAAAAATGTGTTGCAAGAATAAGTCACATCATGGAAAAATTTCACCAAAGTCAAATTTGGAGACATCTGGACATAACCCAAGGCCTGTTCATGTGTTTGTTTATGGTGAGATTAGACTGACTAAATGTGGAAAAACACTGAGACACTAAAGACACTGAAATTGCGCTAATTATTTTCTAGATGTCTCGAGCATTTAGTCAACTAGAAACTATTTTTATTTTCCAGAATAGTTTTTTTTTTAGTTGTATGTGGTCCACAAAGTAAACTTTGTAAACATCTACACTTTACGTCATGGATGTAATGTTGCAGTGGAGTTCTGCCGAGGCTGTGCTGTAACAGAAGTGATCCATTCCTGCTGTTTTCTCAGTTCTGACTAATATGCAGTAATGTGACTAACAGTGACATATGTGTCATGTGTTCTGTGTCACAGATGAGTGGATACCTAAACCTACTCGCCAATTGCATTGACAACTTCACCCATGGGCTGGCAGTATCTGGGAGCTTCCTGGTTAGCAAAAAGGTAAGATAAGGTGACACCTCTTTTGTAGTTTACACACAAAAGCCAACAGCTTGTCCTACATCTAAAGTACTCTGCATGTAATATTAGCAGCTTTGCTTTTTCAAGCTCAGGTGCTTGCTCTTTATTTTGCTCTTGGTTTCAGATGCAGTTATTATTTTGGGTCCAGCAATAACTCAAGCTCTATGTGTGCTTTATGCCAGCTAACCAATATGGCAACAGAGCTGTGACAGTCTCGAAAGTGTGCTTTAAAACAGTGGCGGCGCCTTGTTTTAGTTTATCTGGATAGTTTTGTGCTGAAAATATGCAAATTCAAAACCACACTGATTCAGCAAAGTAGTTTTGTGAGAATGTGATTATTCACAATTAGTCTCCTGCATGCATATTCATGAAAGAACTCCTGGTTTTACAATATAATTGCCGATGTTCCCTGAAGTTGCAGTCACATACTGACAGTTGGTTACTGTAAATACAGTGCAGTAGCTGATGCTGGACTCTTTTATAATTATAATGGAAGCTTTTCAGATACTGTATTTGAATGTTGACTGTCGAGTAGCAGCCCCTCAAATTCTGTTTCTTGAACAAGAAGCAATATTTGTCTGAAGACACACATTTTACTCTGTTTTCATCGAACTGGCCCTGACAAGTGAAAGTGCCGTTTCTGTCAGTGTAAAAACATTTAACTAAACATTTAATTCCTGAGTGATTTTAATATAAGTAGGGGGGGAAAGCTTAAACATCATAGTCTATTCACTCCTTCCAGTGGGCCAGATTGGAGCCTTTGTTGGGCTGATTCTGGCCCTCGGGCCTTATGTTTTACACTATACAAGTATAATGTATACTATACAAACTATACAATGCACCGAAATATTTTCCCCTTCACGATTTTTTAATTTGTCACACTTACATGATTGAGGTATGATATGTTACTTTTGGTGATCTTTTAACCTGCTTCACTTTGCAGGTATGGCAAGTGAAACTGAGTGGTTAATCACAAATAATTCAACCACCTCGTAGCTTTTTCCCCCACTTGCATAAATAAAATCATCGTCTAAAAAGTGTTTTGTTTTTACTCAGGTT
Organism: Astatotilapia calliptera; assembly: GCF_964374335.1. Classification (NCBI taxonomy): domain Eukaryota; kingdom Metazoa; phylum Chordata; class Actinopteri; order Cichliformes; family Cichlidae; genus Astatotilapia; species Astatotilapia calliptera. Next base: position 19,520,966 of record NC_137422.1, read on the forward strand.
ATCTGATGTCAAACGTGTAAGTGTGACAAAAATGCACCAAAAAAAAAGAAGTCAGAAAGGGGCAAATACTTTTTCACAGCGTTATAAATACATGTCAGTGGTTTGTTATTGGAACCTCAGAGGAGGAAACATCAGACTCAGTAACATAATGTCCACTGAGTGTGGGTAAGTGTGAATACAAAGTTGGTTGTTTGCACTTCAAAAGGTTGAATAATAAATACTTTAATACAAAATACAATAATAATTATTCCAAACGACGAAACAGTGTCTGAAATTGAAGAAATATACGGCCTCGGCTTGTGGGAGCAGCCTTTGAGTTGGTGCATTACGGTCTTATTGAAAAAATCTGCACTCCAAACTGCAGTAACATGAATTTGTATCGCTTCAGTAAGTTATTGTATATTTGTAGCAGTGGGATGGGAGTCCAGCTGGAGAGACATAAGGCAAGCAGCGTGAACTATGGATCCGTGTGCCAGAGAGGAAGTTAACTCAATGTCTCAAACATGCACATACAAGACATCTCACCAGTGTCTTCTGTTTACTCGTTGTGCATTTAGCACAGTGTAAAATTAGCAATTTTTTTCATTCACACTGGTCTATGATCGTGCTTTCAACATATTTATTTTGAGAATGAAATAATCAGGACTTTATAAATTTGTCAACTTCCCTCAGATCAATGAGGTCTTGTTTCAAAAGCAGGTGGTCATTGCTGCTATTACTCTAGCTTTTTAAAGCCTAAACCAGCTTAAGTTACCTTCACTGTCACTTGACCTTACTGATGTATGAACTACATTTTTTGTTTCATGAGATTTTCATTTTTCCTTGACTGTGGCTAAAAAAATTTAAGCTCACTTATAGTGATCTGCTGAGATTTTGTCTTCCCTAATTCATGCTAAAAACAAAACAAGAAATAATTGACGCATACCTGACTCAGTTGTGGTTTTCTTTAGGCTCTTTGTGTAGGACAAAGCAGCACTAATGATACATTTCTTGCAGGTTGGGTTCCTCACCACCTTCGCAATCCTGCTCCATGAAATCCCACACGAGGTGAGGATCAGAGTTGCTGCTAAATTGTACAGTTTACTTTGCTTAAGGCGTATCGGAAGAATGGAAGTGCTCTAGTGTTTGTAAACACGCTGAATGTTTACCCATTTTTTTTATGTGGGTAACATCATCATCTGCAGGTGGGGGACTTTGCCATTCTGCTGAGGGCCGGGTTTGACAGATGGAGTGCTGCTCGCATGCAGCTGTCTACAGCACTGGTTGGGGTCCTCGGAGCTTTCTTCGCTCTGTGCGCTCAGTCACCAAAAGGCACAGGTAGGATGGGGCCAATACACAACACACAAGCAAACACATTATTAATAACTGGAGTGCATTTTACAGTCGCCATGTTCAGTAAGAAGACTTTCATATTGTGCCTAGAAAATGCCAGTAGCTGGATATTGCCTTTCACTTCTGGAGGCTTCCTCTATATAGCCCTGGTGAATGTAGTGCCCGACCTTCTCGAGGAATCCAGTTTCAGGTATGATGGATGTTTATTAAAGAAGTCCTTTATTAAAGTGCTTTTACTGCTACTGAGGAAATCAACAGCATTATTCTCGGGGTCTAACCAGCATGTCGAATGGATTTCAAACAAGAAGAATTATTTTAAATCACATGTTTGTTTGTTTGTTTTTATCTGTTTTAATAATTTGCATGTTTTCACAAACAGATGTTCATCTGTGATTGGTATTGCCGGAAACCGAACGTCCGGCTTTGACTCACACCACATGTATATTTATACACATCTTTATGTGTTCTTTGGCAATAATGTGAGCCAAGATGGATTAATACATGGGACACCAGCATTTACTATCAAAACAGCCAGAGTGGGGTTTTGTTTGTTTATTTGTTGTTTAACCTAAAATAAATCTGCATGGAAAACATGCTTCAGCCTAATATAAAGAAGCCTATCAACATCACAAATAGGTTTAAATATTGAAATCTTTTGACACACCTAACTGCTTTTAGTTGCAGTAGCATTTTATTATAGCAACATCTTGATTTTGATGCGTATATGAAATTATAGAACTGAAATAACAAATTACTTTATTTTTTTTATAAGTGTGAAGTAAAAGGAAAGCATATATTAGCCTTTTTATGGGAGGGGGGGGGGGGGGGGGGGTTAGGCTAGCTTTGTAACAAAGCAGCTATTTAAAGCTCTGCAGGACAGTTTCAGTCCTACCTGTGTTTGTGCAAAGGAATCAGAATAGAGGATTGTAGGAGTGGTAGTCATTCTTATGATGGGTAATGGACTCCTTGCCATGGCATGAGCTTATCAGTCCTTTGGTTGCACACCCTTAAAACAAATGGCCATTTTTTTATTCCCATGCTCCATATTAATCTAGTTTTTGCTCGAGGCCACAGGGGGAGACATTGGAGATGGCTGAAAGAGCCAGTGTGTAGTTTGTGACCGATCGTTTAGTAGAATAAAACTTAGCAAGGAATGGAAAACTGGCTCTGTGGTTTCAAAAAGGGCAGATGGTTTCCTTTAATGTGCTCAAATTAGTCTCAATGTCTAAAGTTTTATTATCTTTTTGTTTGCTTTTCCAGACACTCCCTGATGCAGGTACTGCTCATTTTCTGTGGCGTGGCTGTCATGGCTCTGCTCTCTGCCATTCTCGACTGCTAATGGCGGAAACACCCTTTTTGCCTTACCAAAAACTAAAACTTAATAGCGGAGCAACATCCTGTTCTCCTCATATCTTTTACCCGTCATATATGTTCATAGAAACTTTTGTGTGATGCTTAAAAAAACGTCTGACAGAGCATTGGCACCTTACGGATGGACGACTGTCGACGGAACAAATGATGTGGACACTTCAAAATGTGCCAAACTTGGATCGTTTGGAGTTCTGTTACCAAGTTGTCTTTTGTTGAACAGATAATCATGATGTTTTGCACATGTATCTTTACACGGGTACGCCTGACGTACCTGGTCAGAACAAGTATTACCGGCCCTGTACAAGGACCTCCCTCTTTATAGTGTATTCAGAGCTACATTGTTTAAATCTTTTGTGTGTTGTTACTGCTGCCCATCTTCTGTTTCTCATGTAGCTGCTGCGTATTTATTGAAAACGAGAAAACGGATTCATCAGACGTGCACCACATTGTCATTTTGCCTTGTTCAGAAATAAGTGCCAAGAAATCAGGACGGTTTAACGCTTTAGAGTCGGCTCCTCACCAAAGTACACTCGATATGCTTTTATCTCCCTAACATAACACAGGCTGCACCTTTTGTCGAGCAGAAGTCGGGGCTCGTTACAAAGCTGTGCCGGCGCCGTATACTTGACTCTGACAAAGTTGAAATTAGTTCACGAGGAAGAAGATGATTGGTATGGTTTCATATTTAGTTTTCACTAACAGTTTTGTAATGCTTAAGACACATTTTTAGAAAGTTAACCATGCAGATGTTCATGTCATGTTGTTAATATAAAGTTTCCACCACTGAATAAAATCACCAGTAAATTTCCAGCATCTCTGTTTAAAGAAGCCATTTTATTTTTAACTTTAAGCACCATGGTTTAGCAGACAAGAGGAAGCACTGGGACACATGATTCAGTGGATTTGGGGATATTTTGACTGATAGAGTTGTGCGCGGGTGCTGAGACAGTGCGATGTGTTCAGCTGACCTTGTTGTCCACCGTGAGCATAATTTTACTGCAAAAGGTCCTTTGCCTAAAATGTCATATGGCAGTGTGGGGGGGTATTGATTGTGTGTTCACACTTGTCCAATTTCAACACAGTCTATTTGGCAAGCTTCTGTTGCCATAACGACTCCTCCACGGGTTGCCTTCCTTAGTCATCAGCCTGTGAGCAGCTTATTGTCTGTGGGAGCCTTCCTAAGTCACAGCACAGAAGGACAACCAGCAACCACTATTTACTCTGTAGTGGAAGAGGTTTCACTGGCAAATGGTACAAACAAATCTTTCATTCTTATTCTCATCCTTGCGTAGTTTAGCCCAAGAGTTTATTTCCTGGAGTCGGGGGGTTGGAATATGTGACAGATGGATGTTAATCATAATATTTTGATGATGTTTACACCGTCCTCTTAATAACTTCACTTTTCAGAGTGGATTTAACTGTTTAGTGTTAAAAAAAACAACAACAAAAAACAAATCAAAACATGAAGCTTTGCAAAAGCTTTTGTGTTTCATAACTTTACACTGAAATTTTTTTTTCTGCATCCACTCACCCGCCACTTTGTTCTACTTGTTAATGCAGTATCCAGTTAGACAGTCACATGGCAGCAACTCAAAGAATTTAGGAAAAGACATGGTCAGGATGCCCTGCTTAAGTTCAAGATGTGCATCAGAGGAATGAATGAAGTGACTTTGAACTTGGCATGTTTGGTAGTGACAGAGGGGCTGGTCCGAGTGTTTCATAAACTGCTGATCTGCTTGAATTTTCCCACATGAACGTCTCTGGGGACATCTCTGAAAAAGAGAAAATATCCAGTGAGCAGCAGTTTCTCTGTGTGAAAATGCCTTGTTGATGTCAGAGGTCAGATGAGAATGGTCAAGGCTTCCTCGAAGTGATGGGAAGGCAGCAGTAACTGAAATAACCAGTGAACCAAGGGTTTCATGTGTGAGAGCATCTGTGAATGCACATCAAACCTTGAGGCAGATGAGCTAGAGCAGCAGAAACCCATTGCAGATTCCACACCTGTCAGCTAAGAACAGGAAGTTCACACAGGTTCGCCAAATTGGACAATGTTGATGGTGATGATGGTAAGTCCCAATTTCTGTGCTGTGACATTTAGAAATCAGGTTTAGAATTTAATTTAGTGTAAACAACGTGGAAGCACTAATCCATCCTGCCTAATTCAGGTCGTTGGGGATGTAATGGTGTCGGGGATAATTTCATGGCGCGCTTTCGGCCCCTTGGTACCAACTGAGTAACTCCACAGCCTACTTGAATACTGTTGCTGATCATGTCCATGCCTTTATGACCACATCCATCTTCTGATGGTTGCTTCCAGTCACATGTCACAAAGCTCAAATCATCTCAAACTAGCTTCTTGAACACAATGACTTTACTCAAATGGCCTCCTGGTGGAACTGGAGATTCGCCCCGTGGATGTGCAGCAACTGGGTCATACTATCATGTTGATGTGGGCCAAACTTTCTGAGGTATGCATCCAACATCTTGCTGAATCTATGTCATGAAGTATTAAGAGAATTCTGAAGGGGAAAGAGGCATGCACATGCGACATTATAGGTAGTTGGGTAGTAAAATGTAAAGTGACGTTTCTGCTTACGGGGGAAAAAAATGAGCCTTACAACTTAAATTATATATATTAATTCATAAAGGCCTTAAGGGAATTCAGTCTATGTTCAATCTACTAAAGTCATCATGTCATCAAGACATGTTTTCTCCTGGGGTGCCCAGATTAAAATATGTGCTTGTCCTGGAAAGTAATGTTTTGGGATTGTAAACTATTCTGTAACAAAGCAGAGGCCCAATATAGAGTAAATGAATCTTTAACAGATTTACTCTTGCTGGACCATTATCTAATACATACGTGCAATACACACAAGTATATATATATATATATATATATATATATATATATATATATATATATATATATATATATATATATATATATATATATATATATATATATACACACACACAGACACACGAATATATATAGCTCTATTTGTACCTTTATTGAAACAAATGTAATTGTGTTGGAACTCGCTTCTGAAACACATGTGATTGTGTATCAGCTGGCAGCCATCTCGTGAACATTGCCTGGATGGCTGAGTTATGAAGCCCAGTATAGAACAATTATCACTTAAAGCATGTCACATCATTTCTACACTGTGCATCGTTTCTGCTGCTGTGCAGGAACGCAGTTGTGGGAGATAAATAACAATAAATACACACATAAAAAAAAAAGTAGATGATTCTTAATCTGAAGGATCGGTTGCACACTGCTCAGCTGTGACTCCACAGCACCTGTCTTTTACACGTTTAGTGCAAAAGGTGACTATCCGAGCATTAAAAACCAGCACTCCCCCACAACAGAGCTGCTTTCTGTCTGCTCCCCCATCCCGCAACAACCTGGAGGAGAGAGAGCGCAACTACATCACTGCCCCTGCCTCCTCCTCACAGCGTTGGTCGCCATCCATCCCCTCTCCTCCTGTACCATAACAGATGGTGGGAACAACATTGCATTCACCGGGTACCACAACAATAGACCGCAGCATCTAGTCCGGACATCACTGGCCTTTCAGCACCATGCTCCCAGCGCGGGACTGCGCGAGGTTGTGAGTGCCGTCGTGATTTATTTCACGCGGTATCACCACGGCCACGGAGGAACCTTCTTGCGACTGTTTGGGCTCTCCGTCGAGTGGGGAAGATGGCCGCTATGAAAATATTAACGGGCACGGGGCTCTTCTTGGCTCTCTGCGCGCTGGGGCTGCTCGCCATGGCGATTTGCACCGATTATTGGTACGAGACGGACGCGAGGAGACATCGAGAGAGGTGTAAAAACTATGCCAGTAAGCGAAACGACCCGGGTTACATCTACATTTCGAGCCACAACCTCCCCCTCCAGATGCCTCCAAAGAGCCTGGAGAGGGAAGGTAACGGCCCAGATGCTGCTCCTGTCTTCAGGAGGAAGCGGCACTTTCTGGCCGGGGCGTCTGCCATGGAGTCTCACTGTAGCCGGCAGTTTAACTCCACCATCTCTGGTCTCTGGAGGAAATGTCACCGGGAAGGATTCGACCCGGAGACCGAGGACCTCATTTACAAAGGTAAACACGAGCAGTCTGGAGCCTGGTTTTTCTTGTGTGCACCACCAGGCCGTGATGCTCAGCGATGAGCTCACCTAGCCTGACACACACACACACACACACACACACACACACACACACACACACACACACACACACACACACACACACACACACTCATCCAGAGGCCTCTCACATCAGCATGTCTCTGCTTTGACATTTTATAAAACATGAGGATGGCCTTTTGGAATCTATTGTGTCTTTTAATTTAGCGGGTAATTTCGCTGTCCATGGTGCTAAGTCTCTCTCTTTCTCTCTCTCTCTATAATATTATTATAACAAGAGGATAGTCTTGTCTATAAGAGCCTAAGCGGTCTAGTAATAGTCAATATGATAAATAAAACAATTTCAGTGTGCACCAGAAGCTGAATCTTTAATGCAAGTGCTTTAAATATTAGGCTACAGTAGAGACAACTCAGTGCACAGCCATCCTTCAGTGAACAACAATGAAAACCTTTGTATCAGGCCTGATGTCATACCTGGAAAAGAGTAAGGTCCTGAAACTGGGGGACTTTTTGTGGTCCTTGTTGTTGTTGTTGTTGGTTAGTGTCACAATAAAAGTAGATCAGCATGGCTAAAACAGACCAGTAAATAACATTCATTTAGCCACAGCATGCTGTACTGAAACCAATTCACACCAAATCTAGCAGCCTTTTAGATACCTTGCAGTAATTCTGTTACATAATACTTCCCACTTTCCTCCCCCCCAACTACTATAACTACTGCCACTCATTTTACAATTAAAAACCATTTAATTGCACGAATAACACAAGATTTCAGGCTCTCCAATGAATAATTTACAGTGCATTTTCTTTTCTGCTCTCAAAAATCATCATATTGTAAGAGCAGTGCACTTACATCATTTCAGTGTTCTGTTAATGTTTCACTGATTGCCCCATTGTCCTGTAAAGGCTGACTTTATGGCATAAACACATTAGTGCGATGTAGTTTTTGCAGCAGCAAGTAACTCTGATGAAGCTTATTCAGATTTTGTCTCTGAATGGTTGTGATTCAGTGTTCTGGTTATTTCAGGCTGTACTTTGTATTATTATTTAACTGGACTGTGTTTCTTTTTAAAACATTTGAGTTTTAAACGAGCACTACTATGTTGGTTATGAGCTGTGTTCATGAGACCATGTCCACATCTTGCACTATGCGTGTTGACAGACTACAACACATTTAACTTATGTTAAAAGTTCTTGCTGCTACTAGCCTCCATGCCTTTGGGATATTTACCATACTGAGCTCTTATCAGCAAGAACGGAGGTGCAGATTAGAATTGGCTCAATTTCAAGCATAATAGAACTTACAGTATTTACTATAAGTGCCTGCAGAAGTAAATACTGTATGCAGTCTAAGTAAATAGATTTTATTACTCGATTTAGATAGCCCTGCCTGAGTCTTAGGATCATCTTTAACTTCAGGTTTTATAGCTTCACATTCATTTATCATGTTTTGTGCAAAGAGTGGTACAGATGGCATAGAAGAAAACTGATTATTTATAATGGTCACTGGCTATAAAGCACCAGCATTATGTGGAGAATAATAACATGTAAACCAAACTATATCTTTCTTCGCTGCAGTAGCTCTGCTTTGCCATTGGCATGTTCACTACAGTGACAATGAATATACACCAGAAGCATTACGCAGATTCGTCCGCTGTTATTACATTTAGATCTCACAAATGTATGTAATTGAACATCAGAATTGTGCTAACGTTGTTACTTCCTGCTCAAGCAGCCAAAATGTGATTACTGTGCAATCAGACGTCAACCAGTCTGTCAGATTTAAAGTGACCTTAATTAAACTCTGTCATCCTGCTTGAAGGCAAACAATAAATGATAATAACACAAATTTTAAGTGAGACAGTTTACAGAACTGCACTCGGAATCAGATGAAAAGAAAGGTCAAAGCTGCAAAGCATTTTAATAGTTGATTGTGTCTCATCTGGGAGATTATTTTCTTAATTAATGCAAACATTTCTGAATGCATTTCCAGATCTATACAGAGTATTAGGAGTTCAAAATCTTAATTTGTTCACATAGTTTTTCAGCATATGTGGAACAGAGTTTACCCCTATAGATGTTTGGACTTAGACTTTCACAATATGTGACACCTTCAAAGATTCCTTCACTTGCGTTATCAGATTAAAGCTGGGCACCGATATGCTTACGAGTAATAATCAAACTCATTGTACCGTAGCTGTGATAAATGTCTGATTTGTCCCATTTGAACTCACAACAAAGCAAAAAGGAGACTCAGGGAGGCGTCAGTCGGTTCACTGATCACAGCTCCAGTCATGAAGCTAAATTAATTTATGTTAATCTTCAATAGGTGTGTGGGACATTTAATGGCTTGCCAAGTATCCACAATTTTCCTTAATATGAGATCTGATATGAAAAGCAGGATCTGGATTATAGACTTTGGTTCCCAAAACCAAATGCAAAAATCAAAATAGATTCACTTTAAAGGCAGAACAGTTAACAGTTGTGGCTGTCGGTGGAATAATCCATATTCCATATTGTTTCCCTAATCCCCTCCCTTAATAACAATGTAGGAGTGGTTGGGAAAACAAGGTTAATAAGGCCAGCTCAGAAAATTAAAACCCAGTGAGGGTGGAAAATAAATAAGAAGCTTTTCTACCATGTTTGCATACACACATTATCTTACAATCCCAGAAGTAGGGCGAAGGTTCAGAATGCAATTCTTACTTAATTTCCTTGCTTGTTACCCTCTTACTTACTTGAATTAAAGGAATTTGTCCTCCAGTTACAACTGTTTCCATTTTCTTCTGCCAGGCATAATTCAGAGATGTATCCCAGTCAAGTATCACTATTCTTCGTCCATCTTACCGCGAAATTTACCCATCAACATCACAAAGACTATACGGCAGGATGAGTGGCATGCACTCCGTAAGTATTAAAGTTTTTGTCTTTATGGAGCTGGTGTTGGCTGTGTTTGTGTTTGGTGATTGACTATCTGGTTTTTGGAGTTATTCATTAATACACATGTATTTTTTCTACAAAGAATTTCGGTCAGACTCGAAAGGGTTTGGCATTGTAAATAATTGCTGTCTGATCAATACAAGCAGACTGATTGCCAAAACATTACAGTCTAACTCAGCAAGTCTGATAAGTGCATCTCATCTGTGACGTTTCTTTTTGTATTGGATACTCGACTCAGCTGGTTGTCATTTGGTGGCATTCTTGATATTATCTTGAAATTGCTGATCTACAGCAACAATTTCACTATTTGGAGGGAATCTAAATTTCTGTTTTAAATCTCTGAGGTTCTGGCTGGACTCTGAAGTTAATGTGGATTTCTGTTTATGTAGATGCGAACAGATTTGTTATTTTAACTGATTTATCACAATTATTTGCTGCATTATCACAAACAGATTGCATGTCGTTGCCAGTTTGAACCCATTCAATCACAATCTGATAGCAGGCTAATTCCATCGTACTGCTGTTCAAAGTCAAAGTCACACAGCAAGTGACTGCAAGTGGTTTGCTCATGTAATCTACATCTTTGAAGCATGAAGATTAGAAGTTTATTTCACACAGTTTCCAGCCACTGTTTTTCCTAGTGTGATCATAGCATTACTAGACTAGCTTAATGATAATTAAAAAAATAAAAAGAGAAAATTAAATAACAATCTTTTTTTAGTAATGGGCTTTGTTTTTGAGTGACATTGGTGTGCACCAAGGCACTGTGTTGGGTCCTATGTCTTTTTTTCGTCAAACAAATGTCTCTATTATTACCAAATCAAAATAACACCATGTTGCCAGCTAAAGAACTGCTGGAAGTCTTTCTCACTTTTTTCTCACATTAAATCACATTTGCTTCTGTTTAATGAATATCAATACTCAACATGATGTGTAGTCGAAGGGAAAGTGGTGTTTTTTTTATTGTTTGTACAACAGGATTGCTTTAGTCTTACTATTAGTGCTCTGGATTTATCATACTGCTCTTAGCATCTACATAACTATCACATACAGGCTCTTAATCATACAATCCATAAAAACAGCTCAAGCATGCAATATTTATTACTAAGTCCTGAAACTGTTGACCTGTGAAACACCAATGAAAAATCAGAGCTGCATGAGAAAGTAAAGGATGTTTGCACATTTAATTAAAAAAAAGAGAAACAGCAGCACACCTGCTACCACTAACCACGCTAGTTATGAAAGTTATCCCTGTTTTAGTCGTTGTTTTGCTACTTGAATCAACACGCATTTCTTCTCTTATTTAGTGTCACTGTTTTCAGAGAAAAAGGAACTCACTTTAGACTTGCTTGCACAGCACTGAATAGCAGACAAAAATAGGAACAGGCAGTGGAACATATAGCAGCTTATCAGCTAGATATTTCCCTCTGGAGGTGGAGGAGACCCAAACCAGAAGTAAAAGTTGAACATAAGTTTGGCAGGTGGACACAGACAAACACATTTTGTATTGTGCTCTTATTTATTCTTTGTACCGACAGACAGTTTTACTGTAACTACCATTAGCTCTGCTTGTTAAACTAAAATTGATCCACTAGATGAAAGATGCCATGTTCACATAACAGTGTTTTCATCCTGTCAGTTCTTGTCAGCCTCAAACATGTCCGAAACTATTTTTATGTGAGAGGCAGTGACAAAATGAATTAGTTTCAGCAAATGAAGGTAACTTGAGCACTTCCAGAGGCTAATGTGAATTTTATTTATAAACTTTTATTAAATCATTGCTGATTTTAATAGACTCCAGCGCCCCCCGTGACACTGAAAAGGATAAGCGGAAGCGCATGGATGGATGGATTGCTGATTTTTTATTAAAAAATTATGTGAAAACACATTCAACAACAAATTCAAATAGACATTTTTGTTTCTGTCAATACATTTTATTGTAATTTTTATTTGCCTTCTAGATGTCATCAAATATTAAAAGATACAACTATACATACAAGTACCCATACTGTATAAATGCAATTTAAATAATGGCAAAAATGTACAACTGCGTATAACACCAAAATCAAAATACTGTTCTTATACCTTACAGCAGCGGTCCCCAACCTTTTTTGCGCCACGGACCGGTTTATGCCCGACAATATTTTCACAGACCGGCCTTTAAGGTGTTGCGGATAAATACAACAAAATAAAACTAGTACCGGTACCGAAAAAAAGAAGATTTATTCATAACAGGTGAAAAGACCCAGGAAAACCGAGTTAACGATAAAAACGATAACAAAATAACGCTGAAAACCAATAAAAGCCCTGAAAACCATGCATTTCACACCTGAGCCTCAACTCTCGCGGCCCGGTACCAAATGACTCACGGACCGGTACCGGTCCGAGGCCCAGGGGTTGGGGACCGCTGACTTACAGTACAGATATGATGATATAAGTGTGGAAATATTAAACATAAATATGTTTTTTTTGTCTTTTTCCCCCCTCACTATTTCAAATGCATTTGCAAAAGCCACGTCTTTTTCAGTCTTGCTGGAAACGTTTATGTGAAATAATCTCCTTGTGCTGTCATTCCCTGCAGTCTTTTATAAACCTATAAGCCTTAGCAAGACGCTCGCTTCGTCGCAGTGGATACTTATCCATTTCTGAATAATTAAAATACCTATATTTACCACTTTTAACACATAGCTGCCTATCAATAGTAAATGTGTTGCTGACCTTATACTGACCTCACGGTTATCAGGGTTATTAACACAGGGGCTTCTTTTCTTAAACCTCCCCTTTAAACCCTTGAGTAGACCTGTACTTCTTGGCATCCTTGTATCACGGTACTGTGAAAAGCACATCCTCACATGAGTCTGCAGACGAAATACAATTTTATTCAGTTTCTGTTCTTCATGACAGCCGAGAGCACCTTTAGGTTAATATGAGATAGTGAGTTGCCAGACCTTAGATTCCATCAGTAGTGATTTCCAGTATCATGTTCCACTACTTTTATCTTATTGCCTGTAGGTGTGTTGTTTTATATTCAGTACGGGTGATACAGTGCGTTGGTAATGCAGAGATGTTCAGTTAAGATGAGTTAAAAATACATCCTTGCATTTATTCTTGTTATTTGTGTTCTTGCTATATTTTTCCATTTTTATTCTCGTTGTATTTTGTTGCACGAGTACTACATTTTTACATTAGCTATTAGAAGGCTCACTGAACACTTCATTTATCAAAGTTTAGAATTTTCTGGCAACTGTTTCATGGTTCTGGCTTAAAAAGGTTTTCTGTAAAAGTGATATCATTTTAATGCATTACAGTTTTTTTGAATTGTTTAATTATATATGTAATTATTTTTACTAACAGATTGAATTAGTTTTATTTGTGTATACAGTGGGATCCTCATTTGATTTCACTGTGTGGATCTATCTAGAAGATGAGGAAAATAAGACTATTTCCTAGAAAGAACTGTGTATTGAAACTACGTAATGATGTCTTAAAACACTTCCTCTTCTAACACAGCAGGTTGTTTCAACACGAAAAAGCAGAAAAAGCTGTCTAAAAGCAGATAGTTTAGCACGAAATAAAGTTCAGTTAGAGCTTTGAATTCACTGATTTCTGATTTTTGAATATTATATTGATCTATATTAAGTTGTTTTATTGGCATTAGTTAAATCCTTGACACACGAGTAAGTATATCATAGCATACTACAATATTAGTTCCTCTGAAAGACGAAACTGGACAGCCAGTTGGTTCCGTCACAACTTTGCTATTGATAATACAATTAGAAGTAAACATTCATTGGTAACTTTATTTCTAAGTTAGCATGTAGCCTAGTTTACATGAAATTGTTGATTGGATAGGTGCTAGCCTCACTTTTAAGGCTGCTGTGGAACTCCAGGGATTTGACTTTTGTATTCCCAGTAACATCATTGTACAATCTATAGTTTTGTCTACACTATCATGGTGATATTGTTTCTATGCCTGCCTCTTGACTCATGCTTATCTTAACTATTATCACAGAGTAGTTGTTACTGTCCTACTCTCCTGTGTTTCTTGTATCTTTGTTCTAACTGTGAAACACAGTGCGATTTTCCTGCCTCGCAAATAGAGCAGCAATGTATAAAGTTTATTTACAAGGCTCTACTGCACGATGTCTGATGACATTTTAATATTAGCTGTACTTCCTGTTCACACAGTTTGGAAAAACTGAAAGACTAAAAAAGGGAAAACCCCATCAACAACAACCAAACAATTAAAGCAATGTTGTTGTTTTTTATTTAATTGGATGATTTTAAAACATTACATGTCTATATCTACCCTGGGAAATACTTTTCATAATTTATGACCATGTATAATGTCTCTTTGTATTAGGTTTCTGCCTGTCTAGCAGTCTGTCTACACTTATGTTATTGCACACAGGTGTGTCATGAAAAAGAGATCTTGTTCTCAGTGATGCAATGTGTTTACATAAGGAATTCAATAATAGTAATAATAATACTTTAGCCTTTAGCTTTAGTATTCAGTGTCTGTAAGTTACGATTCCCTCGGTGAAGTTTTCGTTTCTGCTTGCAGATCTAAGAAGAATGACAGCTGGCTTTGTGGGCATGGCTGTGTCCATCATTCTTTTCGGGTGGATCATTGGAGTGCTGGGATGCTGCCAGCAGCATGACCTCATGCAATATGTAGCTGGGCTACTCTTTCTCATGGGAGGTACTGTGAGAGCACATATGCCCACATCCACACACACGAATGCATGCATGCAAAATCCAATTTTATTCACTTTATTTATTTATTTGATGACAGCTGAGAGCACCTTTGTGTTAACATGAGATAACAGTTCAATGTCCCGCAGTAACATGATTCTCATCCTGCAGTAAGATGCAGAGTACATGTAAAAATTCAATAATCGATTGAAAACCATGTAAACCAGTCCTGTTCTCTTCCACTCACACAGGAACATGCTGCATCATCTCATTGTGCACATGTGTGGCAGGAATCAACTTCGAGTTATCCCGCTATCCTCGCTACATGTATGGCCTCCCTGAAGACATTAGCCATGGCTATGGCTGGTCCATGTTTTGTGCCTGGGGGGGCCTCGGTCTCACATTGCTGGCTGGCTTCCTCTGCACCTTGGCTCCATCCCTGAGTACGCCTGCCACTCGCACAACCATCCACAAGCCGAGGCAGGAGAACGGAACCGTGTGACAGGGGCGTTGTGAAGCGATTGAACCACCGAACGCACAAACACACCCTTCCAACCTTGATGTTTAACTCTGAAACAGTTTTTGTCTGATCACCATCTCACAACACCCTCAGCATCGCCATCCCCCTTCAGTGTTCAGTGTGCCTGAGTTGTGACAGAAGGAACAAAGTAACGGCAAATTTCACACACCTAATCTTGAAAATCCCCGAGGGACCTCCGTAAAGGCCAAGAGTGACACCCACAGCAATGTTTGACTGGGACATGGCTCTAATAGCACAAATAAGACTTTTTTTCTTTTGGTTTTGATTTTTGAAATGCTGACTTTATGATGATCTAATGGTGACTGTTTTCTCTGAAGAGAAATTGTCATAAAATGGTGCTCTCTTAAATACATAAAGCCACACACAATCCCACACAAGAGACACATTTACACACAAACACACACATACACACACACACACACACAAACACAGACACACACCAGCCTTTCCACACATGCTCAATTACTATGGATGAATCATGAGAGATATCCAGCAAAAGGAACAAACATCAGGCCAGAACATCCTGTCAGCATTCCTCTGTCAGTCGAGTGAAGTGTGCTGTGTTACTGTTCGTAATGGAAAAAAAAAAAGAAGAAGAAAAAAATTTGGCACTGACTGCCCATTGCCTATCTTTAGTATAGCACACTAACTGATATCAAACATGAGCCCCAGGGCACACGTCTACAGCCTATACTGGGTCTAGCAGTGCGGTCAGTATGATAAAATACACAGAAGTAAAATTTTTGCCTTCCAGAGCAAATTGTTTGACGCTTCTTTGACAATTATATATGTACAAATGCATCTCAGTGTAGATCCAGATCATTGTTTGTGTAAAGTAGATTTTGAATATTTGTTTTCTGTTTGCTCAGAGGCAGTGATGGCCGGCAGAGTTCAGTCGATTACCAAGTGAAAGTAATGCAAGTAAGCAGGTAAATCTGAGTAAAAGAAACACAGCATCTGCTGCACTGTCATGGATCTGACAGACCGGTGTGTTTGCTGAAGGCTGAATCATAACCTGACAGCAAGAAAAATTAAACCAAACTATGGAGGAGGTATTTGATTGCTCCGCTGTTTAACCTCATATTGGCCAGTCCTTCTTTTCTCTGAATAGAAGCGAATTAAGCAATTTTAGAAGAGAAAGAAATGCAACTTCAGTGATGCCACTAAAAATACAAGCACAATCTGCACACAGAATTCTCATCTGTACTAAGTACAATAACAGACTATATCAAACATTAGTGGAAGGCCAAACTATCATCATTTAATATCCTGCAATGTTAGTTTTAATATAAGGAAAGGAGCACAATAAAAGATCATTTCTGTGATGGACCTCATTGTCCAGCAATCAAATGCATATTGTGAATTTAAGAGTTGTTTACAATTTTTTTTATATGGATGTTAATCTTTAGAAAACAACAACAAGAACAAAATTATAAGTAGAAAAAATCCTGTTGAAGGCTGTGATGCTTGGAATTCACACAATGACTGATCATTTTAGTAAAAATATATTTTGTACCAGTAAAATGCAAATGTACTGTGTACTAGCTAACAAAACAGTACACTACACATTGTTGTGTGTGAGAGGAACAGAGGAATTCTTCATTTTTGTCTTACACCTCCAAATCCGAGGTCGAAACAAAGCACCTACAGCAACATATGCCTAGACATGTGTCTCGAGCTGTACTGCAAATACACATTCAGTTTGAATTATTTAATTTACACATCGAAAATAACTAGACTGAGAAAACTTGAAATGACAAGTATCCATAATAAGTCAAATTTAATGAATGCGTTCTTGGAAACTTATTTTTGATTTGAAATACACCAGGTTTTCTGTATTAAGTTGGAAAATGACATATTCCATAGTGTGCAACATGGTTTGGACAATGTAAAAATGTCTGAAAATAAAGTGTAGGACTTAAAGCTGTTAAATATAAAAGGAAAAACTATCACCCTGTTAACACTACTGGGCGAGAATAACCCACAAAAGCCATTTGGTTTTTGTTTTGTT
Source organism: Astatotilapia calliptera (assembly GCF_964374335.1). Classification (NCBI taxonomy): domain Eukaryota; kingdom Metazoa; phylum Chordata; class Actinopteri; order Cichliformes; family Cichlidae; genus Astatotilapia; species Astatotilapia calliptera. Next base: position 19,538,003 of record NC_137422.1, read on the forward strand.
TTTTTGTAACGCTGTAATTTTTTGTTCCCGAGTCACTAGAGGTAATATATTTTAAAAGGACAAAACTCACCACCTCCACGATCCATGACTACATGATACAAGAATATTACAGCCATGATGTTTTTATAAGTGTTGATTGCCTGAGATGAATCATGAGATATTCTATCAGCTATGTCAATTAACTCTCTTAGAAAAAAAAAAGGTGTTATAGTGTCTTAACAACACTGTGTGTGACGTTTGGTCATTTCACCATCACCATCAATGAGGAAATGAACTGAGGCATGATAGAAAACTGTATCGCCAGTGTCTTGTTGAATCTTTGCACTTTGCTGCGTTTCATGATTTAGTGAACCTGAAGTCTTAAGCTGGTGGCACTATATTTGTTTGCAAGGTCACACAAGGGAGCAAAAGATGATCAGAGCATGTAACAAGCACCCTGTTGTGAGTCCGCGTTTATACAGTGTTGTGAGGTCAGGGTCAATCGGCCGAGGCTCTTAATGTGGAAATGTTTCCACCTGAAAGTAGGGCATACTATAAATATGGAAATTTTTTATATCTATGCTCGCTACACTGCTAACTGACAGAATGCGACGCTGTGTGGTGTTTTAATGAAGTTTTAAGTTTGCACTTAAACTGAAACACAGTAATATACTGTAAGCAGTGAAGTGTAATGTATATGTACATGGTGAAAGTACAATGTGTTGTTCTGACTGAAGCACAACTGCACACAACTCTTTTTTGCGTATTATGGGGGTGGGGAAGGAATTAGACTTTTGCCACCACTGCATGTGTGCAGTCAAAACATAACACATGATCCATTTTGAAAGCACACAGCTACCCCCCAGCCCCCAGCCCCCCATGTCTCAAATAGTAAATTTCAATGAACACCAACACAAAGCAGTGTCTGTGTTTTGAAGCTGAAGTTTTGTCATCAACTCAAAACAAAAGAACAGTAGCACACAGTAGCAAGATTTACAAAGCATTACAAAAAAACAAAAAACAACGAACGTTAGAGGACGGATGAGCACCGTGTAACAAGATACTGGAAATTGTTGTATAATCCAACTTTCATGAGAAACTTAGAGAAGTACTCTGTGCAATGAGAGATGACCCATGAAAATGCCACCATTAAGAGTGGCTCTCATTTCAGTAGCACAGCTATTATTTTCTACATTTATACTGGTTCCATCCACTGCAGATGTTACGTGGGGATAAAAAAAAAACAAAAAACAAAAGCCAGACATTACAGCCTTGCATGATCTCATTACAGTTAGTTTCTTTCAATATATGAAAAAGTGTGTCCATTTTTAATTAGTTTATTTTACTGAAATAAAACATGTAATTATTAACATGTTGTTGCTTTCTGTCTTTGTGTTTGTGCCGGGACTCTGCAGTTCTGCCCTCCAAAGTTGCAGAGCTATATGTGAATCACTCTGTTTTAAAAAAAAAAACAAGACAAAAAAAGCACCTTTATCTTGAAAGTTTTAATATGTGACGATCCTCGTCTGTCTGAGGCAGCAAGATGTTTTGTACTGTTAAATCTGTAGGGTAGAGGTGCTTTCTGGAGCTGAACTGAAAACAGATGGTCCAGCTAAGAGATGAATGTCCAGGAAGGTAGGACACCATCATAGCGCCAGTGTTGACACATTACTTCCCCAACTAATCACCACGGCGGCAGTTGGCCTTTTGTCACTGAGGACATGGTGCCACCTAGAGGGAGAACTTAACATTTTGTGTCTTTGCTTTTTGCTTTTTTTTTTTTTTTTTAAAAGAGACTTGGATGAGTAAATCTGTGTTAAAAGGCCCAAAACATACAAATAACGTGAGAAGTAAGTAAATATGAAGCAGCATTAAGAAATATTTTATTTAGTTCTTGCAATAGCAATCAAGTCTATATTTTTTTTAAAAGTTACAATTATTTTAAACACATATTTTTTTTAGAAAAAAGGTTTAATTACAGGCAAACATCCAATGAAACTCAAATACACAGATGATTAAGGAATGTGGATGTCTAAAATAAAAAAAGTTCAAACAAACATAAACACATTGTGAGCTTGAGAAACTGCACAAATCTAAACATGACTTTACACCAGACACATTATTGCAGAGTACCAAAAAAAACCTTTTCCTGAAAGAGTGTTTCACAATGAAGTATATATGGAAGTAATGATGTACATCCAAAAGATGGTGCGCTGACAAAAATATCTGCGCTGCAATTTCTTACAGCTCAAAATAAAGCTGCTGAAGCACAAATTGCAGCAGCAGGAAGCGGTGAAAGCGAGTGAATTGATAAAATTGTTGCCATTTATTTGCCTCCTAACGCACTGTGGCATACGCAGAGTTAAGTAAGCTTGTAATCACAGTCAGTTGCGTACTTCACACAGCTATAAGAACAGTCACATCTGTGTATAAGGAGAAAAGGTTGGATTGTATTTTAACTTGAGGTAAAATGGACGTCAGCTGTGTTGAATCACTGACCTTGAACACTTTGCTCTGATTAGGTGAGAGTTCCCGCTGCCACCTGAAGCCGGAGGCAGTTACTTCTTGCCACGATAATGGGCTCCGACCACCATGTAACTGTCAGGTGAGATGTTCAAGTTGGGTGGCTTTGGTTTGTCCTTACAGAGCCTGACCTCAGATTTACCTGCCAGCACTGCTCCTCCTTCTCCTCCTCTGCAGGGGTCATGTTTCTTCAGGTAACTCATAAAGGTCTCCCATCCTCCACCCACTCGTACCATCACGTGACGCTCATTCAGCATCTGCAAAGGTGACATGGGAGGGAATGCTGGGTAATAAACTTTCCATATAGTTTCTGGCTGATGCATTTCCAGGATGTTTTTGAACTCTCAAATATATGTTAAGCAGTGCTTCACACACACACACACACACACACACACACATAATCACATACACGTGAGTGTGTGTAGCACTGGCTATGAAAGGCAAATGATGTCTTGGAAAGCTTTGTCAAAATCTCATTAAGCCAAATGAAACAGCTCCTCGTGGAACCAGCTGAGCACGCACACACACACACCGTGACGCACAATGGCGCACCCGCACAGATCTGAAGCACAAGCCACCTAGCAGAACTATTTTAAATGATAATAATTGCAGCGTTACCAGTCTGTCTGTTAACAGTAGTTACAGTGAGGTCAGTCGTGTCTGAATCAACAAATCGTACACAGACAGCCGTCCTTACAGCTGAAAACCAACTGCTGCCATGGCAACTAATGCCACAATATAGAGCCTTGGAGAAAAAAAAGCAATGGAAGGAGAAATTGAGATGAGTTCAGCTCAGTCCCTCAACTCCCAGCAGACATTAACATTCCCAAGAGGCCCTGCAAAGCCATCCGTTGTTCTGTCAGCGCCAGCAACCCCCCCACCCACCCCCTGCCTTATCAGCAATAAAGCCTTCATTACAGGGCCATTAAGAATGCGATAATACAAGCACATCTCCTCGCTTTATGTATGGAAGTGTGTGTGTGTCACGTGTATGGGATGAAAAAGAAATCAATGGTACAAGCACAGACACACGCACACACGCAGGCGGGAGACACGGGCGGCTTTAGAGGAAACTCCAGACGTGGTGCGTCTCAGCTGTTATCCTGCAGATTAAACTGTTGAGGTTGACAGGGGTCAAGTCTGACATCCTGAATAAACCACTCTCCTGTCACACTTCCAGGAAATATCAGTGTGACTGGTTATCATTCTCAAAACATCAGTCACAATACAAATTTAAAAAAAAAACTGTCTAAACACAGTTGTTTTTTTCTTTGTCTTCATTTACTGTCACTGGCAAACCTCGTGTTTCAGTCCAGATTCTTAACAATGGACTGTCTAAGCTTAAACGTATTAAATAAAGTGAAAGATAAACTTAGATTTGTTATTTGATGTAGACTATAAATAGCTTCTGCAGTCTACTATTTTCTGGGTGTAATTTTTCAAACATGGACTAATGTTGTCAAATAAGAGACCAACTTAATCATCTAAGAAGAAAATACAAAAAATGAAACAAGTCAGCATCTTTCTGAAGGAGATGATCTACCAAAGCCCTCTTTGTTATTTCAGGCTCCTTTATTTCTGTCTCTGTAACCCCCGCCCTCCTCCCCCTCCCTGCTATGTCTGCAGCCCATAAACTAACGTCTGGATTCCCTTGTGTCCTCCATCGATTCCCTCTCTCCCCCTCTCCTCCTGAAAGATGCATTAGTGTACTCAGGGAAAAGGAGTCCTCTATACACATGCCAGTAGGAGGCAGGCTTTAGCCACAAGCGCTGATTTTGATGCTGTGAGCGCGCTCAGTTCTTAAATTTGACAGCAAACACACAAATTGATGAGCCATACCGGTTCTAATGCCATTAATCTGTTTCGCCTGTTGTACTCGGTTTCCCCTTTACTAGAGATCTCACATCAGCGAGACCTCCTTATTGAATACAGGGTGTATGTCTAGGTGCAGACAGTATAACAGAAACCCTATAAGACAGCACATTGATTAGACCATTGCAGATTCTGAATGGCACTAAAAGGTCAAATTGAGATATCTTGCTAAAAATAACTCCTCATTCGCCAGAAGATAAAGCTTAGTGACTTTAGTTATCCCCAAATCCACTACAGTAAAGATGTTCATCAGATTGGACACACGTTCATGATTTGGAGGACAGTTGTGGTGATGAAGATTTGCATAATCTTAAATTTACCTCTACAAAGCTAACGTCGCTCACATAAGCCTCAGCTACATTGTAATGTTTACTAAATCTGAGCTTACTAACAGGTAAAACGATGACAACAAAGGCAGTAGATTTGGTCCGAGTACAGGTTTCATAAATATTTCACACATTCCTTGTTCATCATTTCTTCACGTTCCACTGTCGGCTATAGAACAAAAGACCACATGGCTTCTGTTGAGTCAACGTCTTTCTCGAGAGCACTTGAGAAAGGAAGATGAAGAAGTGTTTCTATGAAAACGATTTTAATCAGCTATATGTGATCATGAAAAAAAAAAGAGTGCTTTTTAGGTTCATCACTATATTAGCATGATGTGTCTTAATATTGTGAGGTGCTATAAATCTCTTTTCCTTCCATCAGCACAGCCAGACGGGGTCTCTGCTACAAAGCTGAACGAGAGCCTAATTGGGCAGAGAGAAGAAAGAGAAGCCTTCCTCTTTTTTAACACCAAAGAATAGCAAAGCACTCCAGGGCCAGCGTGATTGAATAGAGTCCAAAGGGAATAGAGAGAGAAGGGGAGAGAGAGGCGGGGTAGAAAGTTTACACGTGAGGAGGGGCGGTCATGCTCAGCCGCTCATTAACAAGCTGTCTGATTAAACCCATCGCTAATGACTTTGTCTTTGTAATCAATAGTATCTGCTCTTTAAAAAGGTCTGTACACACTGAAGGGTACACTCCCCTAGGAGCGACACGGGGGTTATCACGGTATATGGAAATGGAGGTTTATGGTGTGTTTCCCCACTCACGTGTAGGCAGCTGTGGGTTTCAAGGTAATGGATGGCTTACTGATCACTCTATTCAAACAGCTCATGTTTGTCTGCTTTTCAGCAACCGGGAAAAAAGGAAGCAGTGCAATTTATCTACAAACTAATAATTAGGGATGAAGACGTGATGCAGGTTCAAGGACAGACGTTATAGCTGAAAGACTGCATAAAGAATGTGAGCACACAAGGCAGTTTTGATAGCATAGAAAAGCTTTAATCTTGCTTATGCATATGCATTTAGCCAGCCCATGATTTGGCTATCATGCATCTGTACTTCCTCAGGTTTCTAAGAAGTGGTGTTCCAACATATGTTATATCTGTTATGATATGACAGATATGATTCTCTAAATAGGAAGTAAGAAATATGCATTCTGACACTAATGTCATAATGTAGCTGTTGCAACAGAACTTATGCATCTAATAAATTTCATCTCCTGAACAAACACTGTGATCCAACCTGTGAGAAACCTTATCAAGATCTCACCTTTTAGATTCCCAGTGATTATTTTTATGTTAAAATGATATATCGTGTACTCAGAACATACAGCAAGCATCAAGGTCACATTTTCAGTTTTTATAGATGGAGGGATGTATGAAAGACACTGAAGTACATCTTTGTATTCAAAACCGTACCCACATACATGCACTCCCGAGTGGGCTGCCATTTAAAATGCGCACCAGGGTCATATCTTTGCAGAATCACCCTGAAAGAAACATGTTTATTTTTCTTCCAGGTTTGAACTCTTCACTGAAGGTCTATGTACTGAATACAATCATTGTGAGCCCATTCGTATCCTGACCACTGGTTGCCAAGCAACCCTGCCTCCCCATCCTTGAGCCTTCATAACACATGCATACAGATGGAGGATGTTTCAGGGAGGCTGAAAGACATCAGGGTCTCCATCCCAAGTGATGCAAATCAGTCCCTCTGACACATTGCACTTGTTGCTGACTCAACTCTTGATTAAACGTTCACACCTCATATGTGATTATGTGTTATCTGTGACAAATGCTCCCATTAGGTGTGGTTTATTATTTGTCTTTTGGTATCACAAAGCCTCCTGTCCTATTAGCAAACATACTTTAATATTTTATTTAAAAAAACAACAAGTTAAAAGCATTGTCATCAAACTAATGCAATGTAAACCGAACTTCTATTAAAAATATATATTTACATACTACTTATTTGTTTATTATGTTTTTATACCCTTACCAGCCACTTTATTAGGTCCAGCTATTCACCTGCTCACTAATACATATCAGCCAATCAAATGGCAGAAACTCAGTGTATTTAGGAATGTAGACTTGGTCAAGACAGCCTACTGAGTTCACACTGAGCAGCAGAATGAGATAGAAAGGTGATTTAAGTGATTTTGAAGGTGGTGTTGTTGTTGGTGCTAGACTGGGTGCTCTGGGTGTTTCAGGAACTGTTGATTTACTAGAATTTTCCCACACAATCTTTACAGAGAAGACAAAATATTCAGAGACCAGCAGTTCTCTGGGTGAAAGTCAGAGAAGTCTTGTTAATGTTAGAGGTCAGAGGAGAATGACCAGACTTTGACCTGAAAGGAATGCAGCAGTAACTCAAACAGCCACTTGTTACAACCAAGGTATGCAGAAGAACATCTCTGAACAAGCAACACAATGAACCTTGAAGCAGATGAGGTACAGAAGTGGAACTACATAGGGTACCACGGCACTGCTATGTGGTCAGCCAAGAACAGGAAATTGCGGCTATATTTTGCACAAGGTCACCAAAAACCACTGTCCTCAAATGGCCTCCATAGCCACTGGATCTCAATCCATTGAGATGTCGTGGAACAGGAGATTCATATCATGGATCTGATAAATCTGCAGCAACTGCATGAAGCTATCGCGTCAATTTGGACCACAATTTTTCAGGAATGTTTCCAGCACCTTGTTAAATCTATATCATGAATAATTAATATAACTGTGGAGGCTAAAGGGGGTCCAACTCAGTACTGGCAAAGTGTACATAACAAAGGGTCAGAGAGTGTATTTACTGCTTCTATTATGTTGGCTAAATTATCTAAAGAGTTGTATGGAGGATCTCAAAGTTACTGCAAAATACAAGTAATTTTTAGGAGAAAGGGATAACGGAAACATACTTACTCGTATATAAAGAACTTTGTCCCCAACACGGTAACAGCCCTTTGGTTGTTTCTCAACCAGGAAGGTGATGGGACAACTGCAGGGTGGATTTTCAATAATGTTTCTTACCTATTACAGATTCCACAGAGAAAACAAACTCAAAAAGAGTGTATTTTAAACAGTGTACCACTGAGATTAATTTCACTGGAAACAAAATACGCACAAAGTCATCCAAAATGCTGGTGCAGGAGCTCCTCCTGATGGTTGACCTGTTTGATGAGCGAGGAGTCAAGGCTGCAGGTGGGGAATTAGTGGGAGGTGTAGCTGTCGCACGGCGGGCGTTTATTGCGGTAAGGCAGACTTTGGTGGTGGATTCCAGGGTTTGGCCTGGTGAAGGCGCTGACAGCGGAGTTGAGGCAGATGTGTTAGTGGTGCAGGATGAAGGGAACAAAGGTGTTTGTGTCGAGACTGTGGTTGTATAAGGAGTACAGGATGAGAGGGGGGACTGAGGAGGGGATGAAAACATAGTTACTGGGTTTGTTGTGGCTGATGGAAGATCAGAGGCAAGCGAAGCAGCGAGGGGTTCAGATGGACTGGTTGCCCTTGGAGTGAGGGGAGCGGGTGCAGGGAGAGGGGGAGAAGGGGCAGGTGGTAGGGATGGCTGGGATGGTGAATACAATGAGAGAGGAGGAAAAATGAAAATAGGGGATGATGGAGATAAGCTCCCTGCCTCCTCCCTCTGCATCTCGCTCTCCAACTTAACCAACCCCGGTGGCTCCACGCCGTACCTGAAAGTGAAATTTAACAAAAAAATTTGCATTTGCACAAACAAATCAACACAGGAGAGAGAACATAGTGATTTTCACATCAAGGTGCTTAAACTCTTGGAGATACTTCAGCAGTTATCACTTAGTTTTTTTTTTTAAAGTGAGCACCTAATGCAGCTAGAAATGAAAACTTAAGAGGTGAAAAGTAATGAATGAGTTGCTATAGCAGTGAAAATCATCATGAAGGATAAACAGAAAATGAGATGACAAGAAAATTAAATATAGAAAAGAAAATTAAACAGGAAAACATGCAGCTATTGGCAGTAGAATGAAAACAATGATATAAAAAGAATACATTTCATTTAAGTGTAATGCAATCACAGTTTTATTTTTGGAGCTGCTCTGTGGATGGACAGTTGGTTATTCCTAGTTACCTGGCTGCAATCCGTCCCAGCTCCATCAGGCACAGGCACACCTCCCGAGGCTGCTTGTGGAGGACTTCAGGCAGCACATGCGTGACGTACAGACAAAGAGGATACAGGGGTACAAATAAAAAAAGGTCACTTATCTGAAAGGAAAGATCTTTCCAGAGATAAGCTTCTGTTTTTGTAAAAAAAAGAAAAAAGAAAAAAAAAAAAGCGGGGCCTGCAGCCTGAACATAGAGGATATGTTTCAGGAGGTATTCTGTCTCTATTGTGCATCTCTCTCTTTGAACCAGGAATTCCTCAGGGCCCTGGATGTGCTGCTGATGGCATGAAGGCATGAAGTCATCAACAAGTAAGCCACTTCAGTCCATTATGGTTTATGAAATAAAAATAACTCAGTTTGTGTCAGAAAACATTATTATTAATTTGTTATTTGTCAAGATGACAAACGTTTGAGTCCAAAGACATCACATTAGCCACAGCATTCACTTATGGCAAAAAAAAAAAAGTTATACAATCAGCAAACAGCTGCGTTTCTATTGACTCATCTGTTTTGACAAAAGAAAGAAGTTTATATCATCCCCCCTTTGTGTCACTGATGAAGTAAACTTAAGTCTGTCAAATTGTGGTAACTGTATTTTCCCACTTCCTTCAATTAATCAAGTGAAGTGGGTAACTTTGCCTGCAGGGGAGACTCATTGTTGCTGGTGGGGATTAGCCTGTACATTATCATTCCTACGCATCTGCCACCTTGCAGAGACATGCCCATCTAAGAAGTGCAAAATGTTCTTTCTTAGACTTACTTACTGCATTTAACTTGATTAAAACCGGTACTTCAATTGGACTTGACTGGGGTGAGATGTGAGATATGTATACTTCACTTTTTCTGAGTCACAAACATTGTATCACCGACTCACTGGACTGTTAATGTTTTATTTGAAACAATTGGTAGTAGTTTTGCAACTGTTACTATAGTATTGTGCAAATGTTTATAGTCACCTATCATGGGAAAACATACACGGCAACACAGTATATAAGGGCAAAAAAGGATTTGGACTTGTTTGAAAGTCAATATTTGGTATGACCACTTCAATACAGCCTGAACTCTCTCAAGCAAGCTTTTTTGTAATTTCTTTAGGTCGTCTTCATGAATAGTTCTCCTGGCTTCTTGAAGGAAATTCAAAGCTCTTCTTTGGATGATAGAAGCTTTTTGTTCAGTTCTCTGTCAAGCTGATCAAACGCTGCTTCAATAATGTTGACGTCTGGGCTCTGAGGAGGCCAGTCCATGGCTGACAGTGTTCCACTGTGTGCACCTGTATTGAGGTATGCTTTTACTGCACTGGCAGTGTGTTTTGGATCACTACCGAAAAATGAAGCCATTGCCAGTCAGACACCTTTTCAGTGCATAGTGGATGGATGATTTGACTTTTTTGTGGTTATAATTCTATCAATTTTGACAAGATCTCTGACATGGCTGGCTAAAATGAAGCCTCAAAGTATCACTGGGCCTCCATCATGTCTCAGTGTCGTAACTCTCTCTCAAATGCTAAATATTTCAAATTTGGATTTGTTATTCCGTAGGACCTGTTATACTTGATTTTCAGTCCCGTTCTTGTGTAATTTGGCATGCATCAGCCTTTTCCTTCTGTTTCCCTTTCTTAAGAATGACTTCAGTGAACAGTAGATGGAACTAAAGGTCCAGATGTATCTCTTAGGTCCTGTGTCAGATCAAGGTCAGGACATGACTTTCAGATACTGTTCATCTGCTGTACAGTTTTGTTTTTTTAGGCCTACCGCTTCTTCTTTTGTTCTCCAATTGTCCAGTTTCTTTAAGGACACACTGCGCACCATGCTGAGATACAACATGTTCATGTTAATCAGTAATGTGCTGTAAGTGCTGTGAGGCATGATTCACTTGAGCCTTGTATTGTTAAAAGAAACAAAGGTCTGAATTTCTCTGCTTCATTAGGTCTTAACTCACCCAAATCCTCAGACTCGAAAAGGTAAGCCTCATCAACACCAATCTTTCGACACCAGTAGAGGAAGTTGGCCGTGTTGTCCCTGGCGAAAAATGATCCAGAAGTTGCATCAGCTCGCCAGTGGATCACTCTTCTTGTGAAGACCTGTGATTGATTGTTTTCAACAAGCACATTCACAGAGAAGCAGTGGAAACATAAGCTCTCATTTCTAAGAAGCACACTGACTGGCTTTATCCCGGATCAGTGTTTCAGGGTACACAATGGATCCTGTCCAATGATCAACAATAGAAAAGCCTTCTTTAGTGAGTTTGAGCATAAACACACTGAGTGGAAGAGACAACTTCCTCTCCAATTGCATTATGCCAGCATTTGGTGTGCAAGGAGGGCATATCAGGGGTAAGATCTTTACAAAACACGACTGTAGTAAGGAGAGGCTTACTGAAAGAAAACATGAATAGACATAAAAGACATAGACAAGCACTGAATGAAATGCCAGACATTATCACTGCCAACGTCGGACCTGACCTAGTTTCTACCTGAACTCTGACTGTTCTTAAGTTAGATTTCATTTGTTTTGTTTTTATTTTGTTGTTATTAAAATGACTCACATTACGTGTTTTTACATTAGCCTTATCTTCTTTTCCGTTTGGTGTGCAAATAATTGTGCACATTACTTTGTGTTGTCACATCACCTTGCCATTGTTGTTGTGTATCATCTTGTCCTGCAGCAGCTGAGCCAGCTCACAGAGCAGAACGCCATTATCCAAACTCTCCATCAGATTATCTGCTGTGAGGTCCACTCCTGGGCAGAATTCACACATGACACACAGAAATGTCACAACTGTAACTCAGGATTGTTTGCTTTTTGCATTTTGCTTTACTCAAAAAAAGATCTTAGAAGTCGATCAAATATGTTCCTCTATTGGTTTTTCCAAGAGGATCTTATCCATTTGCTTTCATAAGAAGGATTCTTTAACAATCAGATGCACTCAGAATAATCCAATATGAAATCAGTAATTCTGGATTATACTGTAGCTGAGTGAAAGTGAACATGGGTGAACCAAAGTTTGAAATAATAATGACATGATTACATCAATTTTTTTCAGTCATTATGTTTGATTCCAAACATAATGACTCATATATTCACACATTGTAAATAGTGTTAATAATATATTTTAATACTTTGAATTCAGATTGAGTTTTCTCTAATCCACACATTTCTTTTAAGTTGGCAACACAAAGATCTAGTAACACCTTGCTATCATGATTGACTACAACCGTCAGTTTCTTGTTGTCAGCATAAAAGGATTTGTTTGACAGCACTTATTGGATTGACTCAGAGCAATTGGAAAGTCCAAGAAACTCAGCGAAGAGCTAAAAGGATTATGGATTTACACATAATAGGAAGGTCTCTTGGAGACATTTCTAAACTACTGCATTTCAATGCATTTAAGTAAAATTTATTCAGATGTGTCACCACTCTGCCAAAACTGTCACTTTCAGATGAAAGGAAATTGGTTTGGATGTTCAGGAACACCAAGGTTCAACCCTGCAATGAACTGGGAACTGCAGGAACACCAGAATTATTTTCCACAGTGAAGCAAGTTTTACACTGAAATGGACTAAGAGAGCAAAGACCAAGAAAGAAGCATCTGCTCAGAACTGAAGCTTGTCTGACATTTGGATAAGCCAAATACCTTCTGGAACACTGTACCAGCTGTCAAGGACTGTAGGATGACTTCCAAATTCTTCAACTTCACCTCAAATCAATAGACCTCAGTCTTATTGAAAATTTGTGTAATATCGACCAAATATCAAATATTGAACCAGAATTAAGCCAGAAGCTTGTTGATGGCTGATTGAGGCGCAACTTGCATTTAACATTTATTGGGCGTGTGACTGTGTGGATTAGAAAAAAAATCCAAACTAAATTCAAGATTTTGTAGCCATGTTTTGTTTTGAAAGTATAGTATTATAGCTAGACTGAGTCCCAGCAAAATCTAAAGGTTATCTATGGATCATCCAGTTGAGTACTGCAGTGCAATACTGCAATATTTTTTTGCAATGCTTTTTATTACAGTTAGTTAAGAATTCTGCTGCAAGAAACAGGGAAAACGAGCATATTACTCTAATCCTCAGCTACTTGTTTTGGCTTCCAATCAAATACAGAATAAAAAGTATTGGTTATTGTTTAGAAATTGTTTAATAGCGTTGGGCCTAAATATATAACTTAGGTGTTTAATGGATAAAAACCTAGTAGGCCTCTAAGGTCCGCAAGATCTGATCATCATTGGCGAAAAACAGTATTATTCAATACAGTTTATTACAAAATAAAAAGTTGTCTCACCCATCATGGTGTTGAGCCAGAAGGCCAGGTCTTCTTTCATGGGCAGAAGGCTGGAGTCATGGCGGTAGGGGAGCCACTGGTGGTACTCCTGGGGACAGGCCAGGCCTGGTCCAGAGTGTCTGTACCTTAGTGAGAGACAGCCATTCATCCCCAATCCAGTCAACTGCCTCGGGGTGATGGGACTGCCAAGAGTGGCTTTCGTTGCTCCAACTTCACTGTCCATGTTTCAGCACCAAATGATCTTTGATGAATCCCACTAGTCCAGAGAAACTGGATTTAAAAAGAAGACCATTTAAGACCGCACATGACTCCGGTCCTCCAATTTTTATTCATTTATTGCATCTCAATAGTAAGTAATTTCAAGCACACCTGCTCTTCATCAGTAATGTGCAGAGTAGTGTTGTCTCAAATTAGGGTATGACATTCACACAGCTGACCTCCTGACTTCCTCTGCTCCCTTTACGGATGAGTTCCATCTCACTCCTCTTCTGTCACACCAACCCTCTGCATGTCCTCCTTCACTACATCAATGAATCTTATTCTTTCTCTTTCCCTCCTGTCATATTCACCATCCTTTGTCCTATATGTACACTATCCCTCCTATAACTGTGGGCCTTAATTTTATATCTGTTACCCATGAAGAAAGTTAAAATAGATCAGACATATTCAAACTATGAATAGCAGTTAAAATAACTCATATACCTATATGCTAAATGTTGTAAAGGTGCATCTACATCTAATTAGATTATAATACATCTAAAGCCAAATACATAATTTAAAATATAATGGTTTTTCAAGGGTAATATTTGTAAGTCCTTTAAAGTGAATGTACAAAAACAACAAAACATGTTGAAACCTTCTCCCAAAGCTGCAGCACTGGTTTTCATGTGCAAACCCTGTTTTCACAACCAAACAATCCACACAATCATTAATCAAAGGGATTAAACTGACTGCAGGCAGCTTGTGTTTAATAAGATGTACAGCCACAGCCCCGAGCCAGTCTCCTGGTGCTGCTGCATGGCTCATTTGTCCTGTTCCCAGAGCAGTCACGATCGTAAAGCTCAGCACCATGCAAAGGCTTGCTCTCTCTAATCAGCTAGAATTAAGATGACAACATGTACAGTGGGTCAGTGGGTGTGCTGACTGATATATAGTAGAGATATGATTACTTCGAGCCAGTTGACTGACTTTAATGTGTTACTATAAAGTAACAAGGCAAGAAAACATTCTGGATGTTGGGGGTGTTTTTCTAAGCTACCGGTGAGATGTAAAATAAGATCTGAGCAGTCCAGCATAGGCAAAAAAATCAATTAATTTTAAGGCTTGTCAAATGGCAAAACACTTCACAGAGGGTGGAAATATTACAGTTGGAATAAGGATATGCTTCTTGTAGTTCTTTGACCCAATGCAGAACCTGATATATTGCCATTAATTAAAAGCAGAGACAAGTTTAATCTTTTTTACTACACATTCCTACAGCAACCTCAGCTGCACCAGGAAACAAGCCTCATTGATGCTTATGTGTGCGTTCTCTGAGCGTAGTCTACAAGTCACGACACAGCAGCAACAAAATTAAGCCAACGCCGAAATACCAAAAACTGCTGCTCATGTGGTGGCCATCTGAGGCTAACAGTAGGCCTGTATATTAAAGGTAGACAGTTTTACAGGATTAAAAGCCTGACAAAAAAATTGTTTTGCTCCCGGTGGCTCTTCATAACCAGTGTAGGGCGGGTGATTTTGACTGACTCAACCATCAAGACTTTACCTAGAGCTGTAGTTGATTGCTGTCTGCTAGTTTTCACTTCCACTAAAACCAGTCACACAGGAGCCAAATGAGAGATTGGTTCCCATTGTTACCTTACAAATATGCCTGCTGTGTGTTGCAGCCCATTCAAGAAGTTTGTACTCATGCTTATGATGACTGAAGCTAGGATTTTATTATTCAGCTATCTGCCAATATTAGACAAATATGTATTTCTGTGTGTTGCACCTAAATGGTTTGAGCTTGATGACAAAGATTGCTGGCATTTTAAGAATTTACCAAACCATCCGCTTGTTCACACATTTATGCTTCAGTACTATTGAAGCTTCAAAATGCAGAGTTCAAAACCAGTCAACTAGTAGGTAGGTAACGTCACATTGGCCATGTCAATCTATTATATACAGTATGTGATCCTGAGACCCTCATAAATGCTGTGGTAGCCATCCAACAAGGGAAATTGGTGTGTTGCTTAGACAACGTGTCAGATTTTTAATAATAAAAATAATAATAATATTTTACTCTTGTTTCACACCAGACAAAAACAAAATGATATTGGCGTCCTTTGAGCTGTGCTTCTAACATAACTGATAAAAATCCTGTTTCTGGGAAATCCCACTCCCAATATTTATTACCTTTAGTAGAATAGTGAAGTAAATGCACACCTGAAGATAGATGTTAGGGACCCAGATCAGCAGGATCGCAGCTGGCTTTTTGATACCACCTGTGTTTTATCTATCAAAGTACATGTAGCTCCTCGTTGCAGATAAGCACTACAAGTTCAGGTGTAGTTTGCTGTAAAGCTGACTTCTCTTGGCAGCAAACCTCTTTGTAGCATGTTCACAAAAGATGTCAGGCAAAGCTGCACTGAATTCTGGCCTTGGGTTGTGTGAGATGAATGTGGGAAACTTGTAAAAATACCACTCTGACTAGACACAGTGTAAAATATCATTTTTAAACATTTCATGCAGATGTGGGACGGAGGCAAGCTATATGTGGAGGGCACAGGCTGCCTAGTCTGATGCTGGATTACAGATTGACAGACGGGAGCCTCTGTCTCTAAGAAAACATCCAGGTGCAATATTCACACCTCTGCTACAGGAGAGCTCTGCTGGGAAGGGAAGGCAGAGGTCAACCACTGGCCCAGCTCTCAGACACTAGCAGCCTTTATATTCCTGCAGAGCTGCGTGTAAAGGCTGTAAGACACACACATCAATGCCGAATAAACAAACACACAGGTCCGTGCATGCAGCTCTGATTTACACCTTGTTTACTTTGCCCAAACTTTAATGCTTCCAAAGAGAGATGTGCTTCACTGTTATCTCACACCCTTTAATGTGTTTTCAAAATAAAAGCCTAAATCTTCACTTCTAAATGAGCTATTAGAGGAAAACTAGCAAAGTTACACACCTGACTACCTGAATTATTACGGACCTGAGCCAAAGCATTCATTTAAATGTGTCTAAGTAAGACAAGATGTTATTTATGAATGGGATTCTTGCAACCCTCGGCTCAGCTCTGCTATTAAATGAAATCAAAGCCTGGCAGCATCTGGTAAACAACTACATTCCTTTCCTACATGGCAGGCACAGCTTTGGTGTTTACTTTGGGGTTAAAACAAGTAGAAATCATTTCTTCAGTTTCCAACAAAATCTGATGCTTTCTGTGTGGCAACTATTTGAAATTACTATCAATAAAATATTGGACGGCAGTAGCGCTGCTGGCAGCATCTTACTCCATCAGTTTTGAGTCCGTCTCATTTGACTTGTTGGAAAGTAGAAGAGGTAATGTAAAACTACTGAATGAAGAAGAGGCTTCAGCTCTCACTCCACGACCTACCCTACGTTGCTTCTAGACTAAATAAACTCCATATCAACACAGGATGAGAAGGTCTATCGCCTGCTGCACCTCTTTATGCTCCTTCGATAAAACACGCTCTTGCTCCAGTAAAACCCTATCAAATCAAATTCTGGTACCAAGATATACATTTTTCAATCTTCCACTGGTTCAAACAATGAGCTCCTCAGAACAGTTTCTTCATTTAGTAACTTCTGTGAGTGCTTATGTGAAAATAAGTTTCCAAAGCTGACATTTAAAGACACGTTTTCTTCTGACAGAAAAAAGGTAAGTTATGGTTAGTTATGGTTAACTACATGTAGTGGTAGTTGTTGTAAAATACACAAGCAACTCTGAAATAGTAAATTTTGATCCATTTTCTATTTCTTGAAATAAATTGTTATGACCACAGCTATGATAATAATAATGATAATAATAATAATAATAATAATAATAATAATAATAATTCCACATAAATATAAAATATACTTACAAAACGCTCACAGTAACTGTAGGATTCTTCCACAGATGTCTCTTATTCACAGTCTTCTTCTTACGTGTTTTTCGTCTGGTACACACATCACTCACGACCAGATGTTCAGCGCCCTCAGGTCCACCACATGTGAGTACACTAAAGTATGTAAAGGGGGCCGTCACTTTTAAATGCCTGCAAGTTTGTGGTGTCAGCTTACAACCGCTGAAGACAGGTTAGACCGTGGGAGAAAAGAAGGAAATACATATCTGTTGTTCCCTCGTTTTTGTCGGGGATTTTTTCCCCCCTCCATATTTAAATAAATATATTTAAACAGGATATCTTAATTAAATTACATTTTTCTCCTTCTCCTGCTGTTAATAGAAAGTAAACTTGGTTCCCATAGCAACACATTTACAATTACAGTCGAATAGCTACTGAATATTAAAAATGTTTAAAACAAAGATCCTTTAAAAAAAATCTAGTTTGCATGACTGTTTGCAGTGTTTTAATATAACAAAAACTTTTTAAAAAATGACACTATGGGTAAGGAATCATGAAGTTGCCATCTACATTTAGATGGTTCTTTCAATGCCTCAGAGTTTGGAGTTTTGTTTTCTCTATTAGTTTTAATTATGTGTGCTTGCAGATATGGATGCTTAAAACAATCAGTGAAATTAAGGAATTTAAAAAAATGTCTTGAGTGGAGATTACAGACTGCTCTGTAGTTTGAGGACAGTCTTACGTTTGCTTATGACTGGTCTGATGCAAGTTAGCTAAATGGTTAGCTGTCCTAGTTTTAGGCACCCCTACAGTATAAAATATGGATGTATCTTCCAGGTATGTTAAATGTTGAGCCATGTGAGGAAGTGACTTGAATCTGTAGTGTTTTTAATGTCCCTGTGTTTGCAAAAAGGCTTCCATAAGTCCATGGATAAGTCTTCTCATCTCAGAAAATACTTTCCTGTTGACTTTATGGACTCAGTCACTCATTTTTGGTCATATTCACAACAAAAATGTGTAATTTTGTAAATTTTGGTCATGCTGTGTTTCAGAAAAGGATCATGTATGTTCATTGGCTAACTAATTAAAGATTAATTAATTAAATTATTTATTCTTATTAGGCATCCAAACACAACTAGCAGCAATGGAGCAACCAGGGAACATAAAATCTCAATGATACTTAGATACTAATAAGATAAAAATATCTTAGTAGTTTCATGGAGGTGATACCAAGGGGCGTAAAGAATACCTCTGACTGGGATATGAGGGTAAAGTTTTTGCCTATGCAATCACTCTGCAAGCAATCAACTGTTTGTTGTTAAAGACATACAGTGTTGGGGAGTAATGGAATACATGTACCGGCATTACGTATTTAAAATACAAAATATGAGTAACTGTAACCACTTAAGTACCGTAGGTGATAATTAGAATACAGTTACTTTGTTTTTTTGTTTTTTTTTGTTTGTTTGGTTTTTTTTGTTGTTTTTTCTTTGCCTGTCCCGTTTGGCTCTTTTGCCATCAGAATTGTTGTCTAAAGGCAAAGAAAGATGCCCAACGGATTTACTTTACCAAATTGACCGTCCCAGCCTTGCCGTAATGGTCCATTTGATTCACCTTTTGTTGTTTATTTTATTTTCACTTACTGAATACGGGACAGACTTGACTGGGGGAAAGAAGGGGAGAAAGAAAGAGGGAAAGAGAAACAGCTGAGAAGAGGGACGGGGGAGAAGGGCAAAAGACAAAAACCAACAGAATGAGCAGAAAAAAAAAACAAAAAAAACAAAACAAAACTGTATGTTAAAGACATACAGTGTTGGGGAGTAACGGCATTACGTATTTAAAATACAAAATATGAGTAATTGTAACCGCTTAAGTAGGTGATAATTAGAATACAGTTACTTTGTTGAAATAAATGGATTCCAGGGTGGTCTCTTCCTGTTTCATATGTTAGGCTATCCCTTCTCTATTTTGGTAATTCCACACATTGCCAGAAACCCAAACAAAACACGGAATAAGAAGCGCTAATGTAAGCATCCTGTTAATATTGGTGGTGTCAGTTACACAATGGACCCGGAGCCAGCACAACAGAGCCAGCAGTGCACGGGCAGGAATGCATTTCTTACTTGGAAATTCTGACACCACTTCACATTTAAAGAAGAATGGGATGGGTGAAATCTGATGTGCAATGTAAACTCTGTTTGCCAGCAACCAAGCTGCTCTCAGCATCAAAAGACTCCACCTCCAACCTAAAGAAACATCTGGAAGTAAGTTCTTTTTTAAAAACTAAAGTTCGCCTACTGCAACTACCTTGTTTTAGTTGTGGTAGCTACCTGGGTTGTGTGCCACTACAGTATCTTCGATGAACTATTGCTGTTTGTTTTATTACTATTAATGAAGGCTACATTACAACCTACTAGCTACAAATAATCATGTGCAGTTTCTGAAAGCAGACAGAAAAAAAAACATTACTGATACAGAAATAGTTTTATATAAGAGATTGCTGCAAAAAGTGCAGCCTTATCTAATGTCCACCCTAATCTTACTCATTTTATATTAAGATTTAAAAATCTAGTTGGTATTGCTTTCAGAACTGCACATGATTATTTGCAGCTAGCAGGTTGTTAATGCTATCTATCAAGTCTAACAGTCTGCAGTCTATGAACTAACCTCAACTAACGCCAGCTAACAATGTTAGATTGGTAGCGACTAGCCTTCATTAATAGTAATAAATCACACAGCAATAGTACATTCATGTAGTTGTAAAAAGCATGACAATATATCAAGTAATCCAAAGTAATCAGAATACGTTAGTCACATTGAGTAACGTGATGGAATACGTTACAAACTACATTTTGGGCCATTTTGTATTCTGTAATCTGTAGTGGAATACACTTTAAAAGTAACCTTCCCAACACTGTAGACATATTTGCATCTTCTTTTGCACTAAGAAAATTTCACAATTCAAGAACTTTACGCTTTGGATTTGGTAAGTGAAATTGTAGTGTTTTATTAGTCATTAAATAGCACTACTTAGCTTATATGTGTGTTTTTGCATTGTATCTTACACCTAGTTAGGAAAGCAGCTTGCTAACTAAGTTAGCTAACATTAGCTGATAAATTCACGCTTTCATTCAGATATCATGGTATCACAATATCCACCTTTTGTACTTTTGAATGGTTTGTATATCAACAGGACTTAGGTTTTTTAAAAAATTAAAACCCAGAAATAGATGAATAAAGATGTGTACAGCACAAGTCTGAGCCACCTTTCATTTTTTTTATATTTTTCTTCCAAGGAGCCAGACTTTTTCGTGATATGTGCACATAACAAGAATATTACCAAAGAAGCAATTTTACTTTGTTACTAGAAGCCAGTTGCAAAAACAAATACTTTCCTTCCATTTCTTTAGCTGAATTTACCAAAAACCATACAATAGCATTTGACAGCCATAAAATACCATCAGCATGGTGAGTAGTGATGGGAATTCGGGCTCTTTTTAGAGAACCGGCTCTTTCGGCTCGGCTCACTAAAAAGAGCCGGCTCTTTCAGCTCCTAACCGGCCCTCAACCGGCTCTTCAGGTTGTTTTCTTGCTTTAATTAATTTATTATCAACAACAATATAAAATTATGCACAAAAGGAATTACTAATGTAAAAAAACGGTGGTTTTATTTATATATGTTTATATATAAATACATACGGTCAATGTTCCCTCTAATTTTTCATGTGTCTGAGCAAACACACAAACTCCCTGAGCGGTCCCTTGAACCACTGTGAGCAACATTAGACGTGTGCACTGTGGTCACTAGTGGTGCAACGGATCACGGTTGATCCGAAATCCGAACCGATCCCACTCCACGGTTCGGCACGCACGTGATCCGAAGATTTGAAAGAGAAAAAAAAAGTATGTGTGTGGTGCGCGTGGTGGGTCTGTCAAGCGATAGTTATGGTCAGCGCTTGCGATCCAAGTGGCGGAGCAGAGGAGTTTGCGGCATTTAAGCAGCCCTTTGCTGCCCAATCCGACCGGGCTAAAGCTATTACAAAAGCTACTGGGGTGTTTAGCTGCAGACGGGAGGCCGTACTCCGTTGTGCAAAACAAGGGGTTTAAACTGTGATAAACGTGCATGAGCCACGCTATGATATCTCGTTGCGTGTCCACTTCAGTGTGACAAGATCGTTCCAAGCATGTATGAGCAGGAAAAGTTTAAAGTTATGGGTGAACTGTCCCAGGCATCTTCTGTTGCCCTAACTACAAATGGGTGGACCTCCAGGGCAACGGAAAGCCACGTGACTGTGACCGCTCGTTATATCACAGTGGAGTGGTAGATACAAAGCCCTGTACTGCCCTATAGATTACATTAGATTAGATGAAACTTTATTTATCCCTCGGGTGGGTTTCCAGTAGCACAGCACCGACAGAAGTGTACCATATATACACATATATAAATACAGAGTATACAAAAGGGATAAATAGGAATAAGAATACAAGGGAACCGCACATTTCTAGTATTGTGAGTCTATTACACCGTTGGATATTAACAAAAACTATTCCACAGTGAAAAGGCACTACAGCTTACTTGTTCCCCCCTCCTTTGTCCCCGTTTCCCCTCCCTCTCCCCTCCAGCCAGGAGTTAAACAGTTTAATGGCGTGTGGGACAAAGGACTTTTTAAGTCTGGTGGTCCTTGACTTTGGGAGAAGCAATCTCTCACTGAACAGGCTCCTCTGGTTGTTTATGGCCGTGTGCAGAGGATGCAGAGGATGCCCAGAATGGTCCATAATGCTGGGCACGTACAAACTTCAAAACACAAACTGCAATTACCTTGTTTCACTTTCGTTGTGTTTTGGAGTTTGTATTTGTTTTGGAGGTTTCATGTGTTTTGGAATTTAAATGTGTTTTGGAGATTCAGAAATCAGAAAGGGTTCTATTGCCAAATGTTGAGCAGGTTTACAACATTGGGAAATTGCTGCGGTACTTAGTACAAAACACACTGTAATACAACAGTTAAATAAACATAAAAATTAAAATTAAAAGTGCTAAGCAGATCGATATATACATGAATGCAGTTGATGATCAGTGCAAAAATGGAACAGATGCAGAGAACACAGTATAGTCATATGGTTATTGTTCATGAGTCCAACAGCAGAGGGGAAGAAACTGTTCTTATGGCGAGAGGTTTTGGTCCGAATGGACCGGAGCCTCCTGTACAGGTCCTGCACAGATGGGAGTCTGCAGCCAGTCACCTTCTCAGCAAAGCGCACAACACGCTGCAGTCTCTGTTTGTCCCTGATAGTAGCTCCAGCATACCACACGGTGATGGAGGAGGTGAGGATGGACTCGATGATTGCAGTGTAGAACTGCATCATCGTTCGTGTTGGCAGGTTGAATTCAGCTGCCTCAGGAAGTACATCCTCTGCTGGGCCTTCTTTATGACGGAGGTGATGGTGGGCTCCCACTTGAGGTCCTGGGTGATGGCGGTACGCAGGAAGTGGAATGAGTCTGAAGTGGTGATATGGGTGTCAGTCAGGATGATGGGGGGGAGTGGGGCTGTGTGCTTCCTGAAGTCCACAATAATCTCCGCTGTCTTCTGGGCATTCAGCACCAGGTTGTTGTGGCTGCACCAGGACACCAGACGTTCAACCTCTCTCCTGTATGCAGACTCATCCCCGTCCACGATGAGTCCAATAACGGTGGTGTCATCTGCAAACTTGATTAGCTGAGATGCAGCAGTTAGTGTACAGGAAGAAGAGCAGAGGAGAAAGAACACAGCCCTGGGGGGACCCGGTGCTGATGGTCCGGGAGTCTTTCCCAGCCCCACGTGCTGCTTCCTGTCTGTCAGGAAGTCAGTGATCCACCGGCATATGGGATCAGGCACATTCATCTGGGAAAGCTTGCCTTGGAGATGGTCTGGAAGGATGGTGTTGAAGGCAGTGCTGAAGTCCACAAACAGGATCCTGGCGTAGGTTCCTGGGGAGTCCAGATGCTGCAGGATGAAGTGTAGAGCCATGTTGATAGCATCGTCTACAGACCTGTTGGCTCTGTATGCAAACTGCAGGGGGTCTCGGAGGGGGGCCGTGAGGGTCTTGAGGTAGGAGAGGACCAGGTGTTCAAATTACTTCATGACCACAGATGTCAGAGCCACAGGTCTGTAGTCATTTAGTCCAGTGATCCTTGGACTAACAAAACATGTACAAACTCCGAAGCATGTACAAACTCCATGCTGTACATGCTTTGGAGTTTGTACATGTTCAGAGTTTGGACGTGCTTTGTCTCTAGGGGCCACCGTAAATATACTTTTATTTATTCACTCCACATAAAATGTAATAAATAAATTATAAAATACAAAAAGCAACTAATTACATTTCAAAAAAGCAGATGCACATTCTCTGTCATATACGACTGGGGTGATTTTTTGGGAGAGTGTTTTCCTGCTTTTGAATTGCATACATAGGATTCACGGGATGAATAAACTTTTATCATCCGCAACTGAAAATAGTTGTGGATGATTACTATACCTTTGTAATGTGACGATGTTGTCTCTTGTTGTTGTCCCTGGCTCTCTTTCTCTCTCTTTCCCTCCCGCTCTGTACCTGTGCCCCTTCAGGGTTAAGAAGATGAACATCAGCAGTGTTTCTGCTAAGGACTCTGTAGTGGTAACACATTTTTTTCTCATTATAATATGTTAATTAACGCTGCCGAGACAGCATGGATGTTAATTACACTTCCTCAGATGATGATGTTTTGTTTTAATAGTTGTAGCTCCGGGGCGTCAATCAGTCAGGTAGGTGGCGGAGGTAGCTACAAGCTAACACCACTTTGTGTGTTTGGTGTCTGTCCGTGTGTGTGTGTGTGTACGTGCGTGTGTGTGTGTGTGTCTCAGGTGTGGCTGCTGGTTCATTTGCAGTCTGCCCCAAGGGGGACAACCCCCTCATGTTCCTACGTCTATCAGACACTCCCCCTTCCCTCGATAAGTATACCTCCCTGCTGCCCTCCTGCTCATTTGCACTGGTTAGCATTCGCTGACCTTTGCTGTATTGAATTTTAATGTGTGTACGGTGTGCATTAGTCTCACTTCATGCTACACCCATATGAGATTAGATATAAAACCATTTTGTAGTTCTTACAACAGCCAACAGTTGTTTTCAGAGAGGCTGTGTGAATCTGTGAATTGCAGAGGCTTGTATAGTAGAGATATTTTAAAGACCTGTTAAGCCAATTTAACAATGACTCAGATGCACCCACAGAGTTAATAAATAGTCCCCTGATCAGCATCTGGAGCACAGCCCGGACTGTTAAACAAAGCCAGACAACATAGCTACTCACAGCATGTTTTTGTTTCCTCTCTTAAGACCCCCTAACCGAAACTGGCCTCGTGTTCTTCTACATCTTTCTTTGTTTTCTTGGCCGTTTGCTGGATTGCTTTTCTTAAAGCTTCACATTTGAGATTTCCACACAGACCCTGTCTTTTAACTCCGCCCTAGTTAAATACACACAGACACAAGTCTGCCTGGCAATGAAAAAATGATTGAATTAAAACAATGTCTCAGCTACACGACGTGGATCAGCACACACATGACAGATGGCATCTTAGGTTGCCAAGACAACTGAACCCTAATCCTGCTCCATTTTGGTGCTAGTGGAGCTAGTGGTGGAGGTGGGGGTCGACAATTCAGCCCGGCACCATGTGCTGTGTACCACTCAAATTGGTCCCCTGGGTCAAAAGGACCTGGGGTCCATCAGATGGGGCCACACTTATTAGAGACTCACAAGTGTTTTATCATTCTGTCAGATTAAAGCAGATTTCATTTTAAGGTGGAATGAGGTTCCTTCATATAACTCAATGCATCTGTGTGTGTGTGTTTTTCTGTTCTGATTTGAGAAGAATACACTGGCTTTTTATTCACTTCATATGCACCGTTTTCCTCCCATTCAAATCATTGCCTGTTTATATTTTTATAGCCCATTTAAATTGAAAGAAAGGAGAGTCAGTACACTTGTTGTGGTAAAACTCTCAACTAATGAAAGCATTTCTGTGATGTCTTCTATGGTTGGATTCACCTTATAGTGGTTATTTACATCCTTGAATAATTTAAAGGATAGCTGTGTTTTGAGGTCTTAACATTCCCCTGAAAAAAATAAATCCTAAAAATCTCCTGAAACTAAAGTAGCCTTTAAATCAATTTTATTGTTGTCTTATTGTTTTTTTTTCTTTGTTTAATTTTTAAACCCCTCATTTGCTCTCTGTCAAGTCATAAAATGTTTTAAGAAGAAAATGTAGCTCCTTTAAATGACCATGCACCTTTTATCTAGTGTCATCATAATGTTACGTTTTATGTTGAAGTCTGTCACTTGTTTTTCTCTCTCACAGGTATTTGCTCTGATTTAAATCATGTCAATCACCCTCATACTGTCTCAGTGTCACAGCCTGTCTGTGGATATCAGGCTGTGAGGCGTTCATTTAAAGGACTAATAAAAAATATGTCAGCCAGTGCTGCAGATGACAGATGAATGCTGGTTAACTCAGCACAGGCTGGCAGGCCAGGCGGTCAATAGCTGCAGGGCAGACCTTTACTTTAATTAAGCTACCTGTCACACTGAGCATCTAAATGTGAAGCTGGTCTATAAGCAGGGCTGGTAAATTACTGTACTTTGTCTCTGAGTCTACAGCGGGGAATAATGAAACCTAAAAAAAAAAAAGAGCTGTACATTTTTACAGGCCTGTACTCCATATGAAGCAAACCAGCATACAGGATCCTAAAACACCAGTGGTTTGAGTGGAGTGTTAACAAATGGACACCAGAGGGCAGCATAGCAACTCAATCACAAGCCCTTGTTAGTAGGGGGAAAAGGAAAAAAAGGGGAAGCCATGTTTACTTTTAATGACATGGTCTGTAGCCATTGTGTAGGAAACCCATGTATCCGCATTTAAGAAATGCGGATACATGGTTCTTCCTAAAAGTGCAAATTAGCAAATGGACTTATTTTAATAGAGAACTTAAAGAGTCTGCCTTTGCTTTTCAGTGCTTGTGTGCCTCTACAGCTCCATAGTTACATGACAAAGGCTTAATGCACTTCAAAACCTTCAGTCAGACATGGAGAGGGCTTGGCTCCACTGGCGGCCAACCCGCTGTCATTTGTCTCTGTCACCACGATTCCAATCACTGGGATCTTAACAAGATTACCGGAAGCGAGTGGAAGCAATGGAGTACCGGTGTAATGTAATTATCAAGTGATGGAGTGCCTGAAATGGCTGTATTATCACTGGCGAGTCGCTTAACCTCTGTCAGCACATGAAAGATCAGACCGTCACTCACACTCAGAGGTGCGTGAGGAGAGATGCTGATTTGTTCATTATCATTTGCACCTTTACGAAATTGTGCCTTTGTGTTTTTGAAGCATATTGAGTCAAAAAGAAGAAAAAGAAATGTGAGTGACGTACAGTGTACGCTTGCTCTTTCGGCTTCAGTTTGAATGGTCCTTCAAGTGTCTCCCGAACACTACATTTCGCTTTTTTGCCTCTTCCCTTTTACACATGTATCCTGGTCTCCATAGCAACTCATCTCAGTTTTAGAAACATGGACAAAAGAAACAGAAAGGAAAAAAATCAAAATAGGCAAGGACATACAGGTATAATACATGTAGCGACGCGCTAATCAATACAACCTAGGAACAGAAATGCAAGGATGCTTTTCACCACATGATTCAGGTTTTGCAAAAGCCAACATAAAGCCGCTCTAACAAATGGTTTCTTTGTGATATAAGAAAAAAAAAGTTTCACAGTGTCAGGGTTTTTTCTTTAAATTATAATTCAATGCTTTTGTCACCAGCGTATTTAATATCAGCATCAGTGAGGCGTGTATGTCACTGACATACAGTGGGGGAAAAAAGTATTTAGTCAGCCACCGATTGTGCAAGTTCCCCCACCTAAAATGATGACAGAGGTCAGTAATTTGCACCAGAGGTACACTTCAACTGTGAGAGACAGAATGTGAAAAAAAAAAAATCCATGAATCCACATGGTAGGATTTGTAAAGAATTTATTCGTAAATCAGGGTGGAAAATAAGTATTTGGTCAATAACAAAAATACAACTCAATACTTTGTAACATAACCTTTGTTGGCAATAACAGAGGTCAAACGTTTACTATAGGTCTTTACCAGGTTTGCACACACAGTAGCTGGTATTTTGGCCCATTCCTCCATGCAGATCTTCTCGAGAGCAGTGATGTTTTGGGGCTGTCGCCGAGCAACACGGACTTTCAACTCCGCCACAGATTTTCTATGGGGTTGAGGTCTGGAGACTGGCTAGGCCACTCCAGGACTTTCAAATGCTTCTTACGGAGCCACTCCTTTGTTGCCCGGGCGGTGTGTTTTGGATCATTGTCATGTTGGAAGACCCAGCCTCGTTTCATCTTCAAAGTTCTCACTGATGGAAGGAGGTTTTGGCTCAAAATCTCACGATACATGGCCCCATTCATTCTGTCCTTAACACGGATCAGTCGTCCTGTCCCCTTGGCAGAAAAACAGCCCCATAGCATGATGTTTCCACCCCCATGCTTCACAGTAGGTATGGTGTTCTTGGGATGCAACTCAGTATTCTTCTTCCTCCAAACACGACGAGTTGAGTTTATACCAAAAAGTTCTACTTTGGTTTCATCTGACCACATGACATTCTCCCAATCCTCTGCTGTATCATCCATGTGCTCTCTGGCAAACTTCAGACGGGCCTGGACATGCACTGGCTTCAGCAGCGGAACACGTCTGGCACTGCGGGATTTGATTCCCTGCCGTTGTAGTGTGTTACTGATGGTGACCTTTGTTACTTTGGTCCCAGCTCTCTGCAGGTCATTCACCAGGTCCCCCCGTGTGGTTCTGGGATCTTTGCTCACCGTTCTCATGATCATTTTGACCCCACGGGATGAGATCTTGCGTGGAGCCCCAGATCGAGGGAGATTATCAGTGGTCTTGTATGTCTTCCATTTTCTGATGATTGCTCCCACAGTTGATTTTTTCACACCAAGCTGCTTGCCTATTGTAGATTCACTCTTCCCAGTCTGGTGCAGGTCTACAATACTTTTCCTGGTGTCCTTCGAAAGCTCTTTGGTCTTGGCCATGGCAGAGTTTGGAGTCTGACTGTTTGAGGCTGTGGACAGGTGTCTTTTATACAGATGATGAGTTCAAACAGGTGCCATTCATACAGGTAACGAGTGGGGGACAGAAAAGCTTCTTACAGAAGACGTTACAGGTCTGTGAGAGCCAGAGATTTTCCTTGTTTGAGGTGACCAAATACTTATTTTCCACCCTAATTTACGAATAAATTCTTTACAAATCCTACCATGTGAATTCATAGATTTTTTTTTCACATTGTCTCTCACCGTTGAAGTGTACCTCTGGTGCAAATTACTGACCTCTGTCATCATTTTAAGTGGGGGAACTTGCACAATCGGTGGCTGACTAAATACTTTTTTGCCCCACTGTAGGACATCACTCCAGCCTTTGAGGCTTATGGAGCTTAGCCTTGAAAAAATGAATTTTCTTCTATTGTTGTAAAAAAGACCATGAGCCATTTCAGTAGTTCAACATGCCTTTCTCTTAAATTCTGTGAATTCATCCAGGTTCACCCTTGCAGAAGAGTGTGATCACTCTTCAAC
Organism: Astatotilapia calliptera; assembly: GCF_964374335.1. NCBI lineage: Eukaryota > Metazoa > Chordata > Actinopteri > Cichliformes > Cichlidae > Astatotilapia > Astatotilapia calliptera. The sequence continues at coordinate 19,566,837 of NC_137422.1, forward strand.
TTAACTCTTTCAGTCTCTATCAGCAGTAGGAACTACTTGCTATATTACTTTATTACTTGCTACACTGAAGCAGATACAATATATGATCTTTTTTTGTAGATGTGGATGCTAGCCCCAAACAGAGGTTATGTGCAAGCAGTGATCTAACAAGTTTACTCAATGATTTAAATCCTGCATTCCGATTTGTGGTGTGAGGGATTTTGATCCAGGAGACGTGGGTTAAAGTCCCAAGTGGAACTACTTTTGTATTATTTCTGCGCTGTTAAGTTTGAATTTCACTTACTGTTTGGTCAATGCTACATCCCCGACCATGGCTCAGGGGGTTAGGAAGCGTATCTGTAACCGGAAGGTCGCTGGTTCGATCCCCGGGCTCTCTGTCCTGGTCGTTGTGTCCTTGGGCAAGACACTTTACCCTGCTGTTGGCCAGAGGGGCCGATGGCGCGATATGGCAGCCTCGCTTCTGTCAGTCTGCCCCAGAGCAGCTGTGGCTACAACCGTAGCATGCCTCCACCAGTGTGTGAATGCGAGAGTGAATTAATAGTGGCATTGTAAAGCGCTTTGGGTGCCTTGAAAAGCGCTATATAAATCCAATCCATTATTATTATTATCTCTGGAGACTGCAAAACAAACAAAATTATTGTGACTGAAGTTCGGTGCACACTGAGTCCGACTGATTGCAACGTGTTGCCAGTCTGTCTGAGAGTGAATCCAGTCAGTCTAAGTTTGACCCCGATTTTTTGGAGGCAGGATGCATTCCACCAGGTGACCTGTGCAACTACCTTACTATCAAAAGTGGTCACAAGGCGATTCAGTGGAAAAACTCAAGTTAAACACCTTCAATTTGAACACAGTAGCAGTAACAGAAGGATAACAGCAACAGTGAAAGGGAAGATTTACAAGATTCTAGTGAGACCTGCTATGATGGAGGATGGTTTGGAGATGGTGGCACTGACAAAATGACGGGAAGCTGAGCTGGAAGCTTTAGTGCTTAACCGACGAGTACATCAGAGGGACAGCACAGATTGAGCAGTTTGGAGACAAAGTTAGTTTAATTCACTTTGATTTATATACCATCAAATCACAACAACAGGTGCCTAAAGGTGCTTTGTTTTGTAAGGCAACACCCTACAATAATACAAAGAAAAAAATTCTGACATGGCTTGGATGAGCTTGAATGAAGGACGGTGGATATATTGGACAAAGGAGACAACAGACGACATTTATGGATGTAGTGAAGGAGGATATGTAGAGGTTTGGCGTGACAGAGGAGGATGTTAGAGATGGGGTGAGATGGAGGCAGACGACCTACTGTGGTGACCCTTAAAGAGACCAGTAGAAGTGCAGTAGGTAAGTGTCCCTACTTTGCATGACAGATTCCTGGGAGTTTTTTGAACTTCACTGACTGGCTGAAGCGAAAAACTTCTTTCTTATTTTTAATGTGTCAGAGCACAGAATAAAGTCTGTATGTGGTTTAAAACCCTAAATGCCAAGTCTGCCGACTCACTGTTTGAGCAGACGGGAGAAAGACTGACAGATGGACAGAGAGAGCGAGGGATGAACAGAAATCTTGCCCCTCTGTGGAGCAGAGGATTGACAGATTTACCAACTATGCGCATGCTGCTCCTGCAGCAGCGGTCAGGGCGGTGTGAAGGAAACACCATTAAAATCAGATTGTTTGTTTAGTGTGGAGCGTAGGTGCAGAGCAGAGCCTGAAAACAAGCATTCTCAGGTACGTCCATCATGACAGCTCCCTGTCTTTGCACTTTGAACCTGTGCAGTGGTCCAGAGGTTATAACCCACCGGTGGGTGCTTGTATGCGTGAAAAAATAAATGAATAAAATAAAACATTGAAAGTCGGACAGCGGCCGATCAGTGTGTGACTCATCTGGTATATCATTCAGATGTAGCATCTCTGCAGTGTCTGAGTCACCATGCAGCAGTGACAGAGCGAGGAAGAGAACAGGGGAGGGAGAGAGAGCCAAAAGAAGCAGACCAGATAACAAAGGAAGCTGATATGATGAAAGAAAGATCATGACATTATCTTATCCTTTTCATCTGATTCTTTTCTGCAGCCTTCACTTAGCCCACTTTGGTCTGACAGGTCTAGTCTCGTGGTCTGACTGATATTGTGTTAATGCAGAACTCACAGGTGTTGCTTTTAATGGATGTTTTAACAAGGCTCTCAGCATCTGTCCAAAATGATGCTGTACATTTCTGTAAGAGATGGTGTTAATGACAAAGGAAGATGTCATTTTAGAATCAGAGAACTGATTTATATATCTTACATGAACATCAAGAACTAGTTTGTTTTTCTTTACTGATGAGGAGCCCTCTTTATGAATTTATGTGATTGACAGTCATCACTGATAAATCAATCACTTAATAAAGAGCACACACTCACACACACACTCACACAATCTAGCAGTACAATTGGCCTGAGTTTATGGGCTGTTATATGAAACCCAAGGGAGATGTAGTATTAGCTCCCTACTTTGTATGAGCTGCACAATTTTTACTGCGATCTTTCAGAAGCAAACATCAGAGGCGGGGTCTCCTGTGTGTTTTATCCTATTTGTTTATTGTCTGTCCCTTTCCTCCCACACATTCGTCCCAAGGTGTCTGCTCACACGGGTTCGCCTTTTAAAGGTGCCGGGCATCAATATTTTATCACTGCAATGACACACACATACACACACGCACAAAATCCATTAGATGAATGCAAATGTGTGTCGGTAGGCTCTCATTAAAAATGGCTGCAGGAAGTCGACAGCGGAGAGCAGAGAGTGTGAGGAGCATTGAGGGCGTTTTTTCAGTCGAGGATCAACTGCGTGAGATTTCTGCTGTAGATGAGAAGTAATCGCCTGCAATTTCAAACCAATTTCTAGCCCTAATGGGTAAATTGCAGGTTTTACAAAGGGGGCTTGGTGTTGTGCCATTTGCACTGGCAGTTACAGCGAGTGGTTTAACTTTGATAATGAAAGGCCTGTTTTGAAGATTAGGATTGCTTACCATGTATTTTGGGGGTTGTTATCATCTAACAAATGACTGTAATAGAAAATGAATTCACCACAGTCAGCTCTAGTAGTGAGGAGCGTGTACTCTGCCCGGGCTCTAAATGCAGAACAAAGGGGCAGATGGTGATAGTGTTGTGCTTGTTTTATCACTTTGCTTTGAGACCTCTCTATCAGGACGTGTCACGTCACTGTACCCAATCAAATCAGATGAACAAAAAGTGGCGACAGCACGAAATCAATAACGCTTCAAGGGATGTGTGTTTGTGATTTATCTTTATAATCTGATTGTGTTTCATGAGCAACGTATCTCGCAGCTATGAAACATGATTCTGATTTAAAAACCCATTTGAAGCTAAACGAAGCGCGCACCAAGTTGGACTTGCTGTTCAGTGTTTCCTGCAAACCCATCAGACATAAAAGCCCTCTCCCCCCTTCTCTCACTTTTTAATGAGATTTGGAGTGTGTTCATCACCCCACTGTGAAGCCATCGGTGACAGGCAGGAGGACAAAAGAAGCCCCCCCCCACCACCACCACCACCCCTTGCCACACACACACACACACACACACACACACACACACACACACACACACACACACACACACACACACATCTCTACTGCTGGCTCCCATCTGGTGATAGAGCACTAAGAGGCCAGTCTGAATAAGGAGCTACTGGCACACAAGTGCATGCATGTCTCTGCACAGACACAAATGCACACTCTAATCCAGGTGCCTTAGTTGCATTAGTCCAGAAAAAAAAATACCCCCTCCTTTCTCTTTTCACTCCATAATTCCCAGTGTTCCTCCTTGGGAAGGGTCCAAATATCAACCCTTATCAGCAAATTCAATAAGAATATGGTCAGTAAGAGAGAAGCAACAACAAATTCCAATCTCTTTCTTTCGTTCTTTTTTGAGAAGAGACATTAAATCCACATTTTATTCTGGACAATGGTAGAATTTGCTACGCAGTAGAACTGCTTTAAAATGACTGCGTTCTTATGTGCGCTCCACGCACGTGCCTGCACATCCCTCTGCCTCATGCACATATCCCAGCATCTCACCGTCATGTATTCAGTGTGTGCCTGCGCACGTGCGTCCATATGTGTGTGTGATCTTGAAGAACTCATGATGCAGGAGGAACAATATCAAAGTGCCGCGCCCCAGAGGCTCCCCCTTGACGAGCTGATGACGCACTTCCTGACAAGGTGGCAGGAGGTATAAAAAGGGAGGAGACGTAGGTGTGGTTAGGAAATAGGGGTTGTTGGTGTGCGTGAGGATGGGGTGGCCTGCTAAATATATACCAGCTGTGGGCTGTCATGTGGGACCAATCGTGCTTCCTGACTCGTGCAGGAGGAGGATCCCGCTGTGTCTTTCCAAACCAATTGCTGCTGATCCTGGTCTGTTGTGTAGAACTTCAACTTATCAAACAACATGATAGGATTCTATGCTGTGTTTTGCCTGCTGTGTGCATATGTGTGCACCTCGATGAACACAAACATGATTGTGTTATGCAGCAATCCTTTAGTGAGCACCATGGACGGCTCACATGTGGGTCTATGTGACTGCAGATAGCAGAAGTGACACTGAACAAAGATATTTTTGTTTGGAATTATAGTTCTTGAAGTACTAATGAGCCCTTCCTTATTGCAGCTTAAACTACCTTCATTCATTCATGCAAAAATTGCATGAATTATATAAAAAAATGATAGTCTTTCATCATCCTGTGTGATGCTCACAGGTGCTGGAGGCACATTGTGCAAATCCAGAGCTTATTTATGAGCCACACAGGATCTCAGGGGCCCGAGCATGACACAAGCACAGCCCCTGAGTAATTAAAAAGTGATTTTGGCATCCTCCTCTCATCCCCCGACACTAACCCCCACCCCACCCCCCACCCCCGAGCTCCCCTGAGGCTGTAGCAGCACCTGCCCCCCATCCACGTCTGAGCAGCAACTTAAGATGCTGAACATATGCACACTCATTCTCTCAGTTTGGCATCCATGCTGTCAGACACATGTGCCCACATGCTGTATTTAAACACACAATGCAAATGAAAAAGTTAAATCTCAAAAGGGCTGCTGGATGACGCGTTTCTGCACAGAACTTGCATCAGTATGCTGACAGAGTATGCTGGCTTGGTTTTTCCCGTGATGATTTTTCTTTCTTTTTTTTACCTTTTCAGCAGGGTGTAGCTGTGGCTTTTTTTCCTGTGATTGGTGTGACGATGACAAAGGGTTACGGGTCAGCTCCCTTGCTTGTACTGGGGGCAGGATGGCGGTTCAGGCTGGTTGACTGTGAGAAAATGCTATTTATGGGTGAATGGTGACACGTTTATTGAGCCTGTCAAATTAACAGGAGCAATGAGCTGAGCCAAGACAAGACTCCAAGACAAGAATAACACACACGCAGATAGAGACGGGGGGGATAGAGACAGAGACATGTTTTGGGAATCCGCCTGATCCAGAAATGCATCAATCAAACACTGATCTCTGTGTCACCTTGGGCTTTTCAGAAGGCCTGCAGAGTTGTTTGACGTCACAGCTGTTGGGAGAGTGTGTGGTCTGAATTTTACCCATCCCGCTCTGCAGATGGGGATCCATAGAAAAAAGAAGAAAAAGTACACATTGAAAATGGATGCGTGGATATATATGCAACATTAAGGTGAAACTTGAGTATGACCTTGAGTCCTCGGACTGTGATTATCTGCTGAAAAAAGTCCTCTTTAGACATTGGTCATATTTTCTTAAGCAAATCTACACCTACTCCTTTATTTAATAAATTCTGGGTCCATGACTATTTGTGTGACTCATGTTTCTACACACACTTTTATAAACTACGTGTTGCTTGACGATTGGCTTTCAGCCCAGTTTGTGGTGCTACACTCTGAGGTAAGTAGGCAAACTTGGGTGAACACAGTGTAACTTTCCATCTTCAGAAGGAGAATGTAAAACAGGAGCCAAACTTTTCACAAAGTGCGTCATTCTTTACAGTCAAGGTCAAACACTCAGAGCGAAGCAGCAGTACCCCAAAAAAGGATCCACATTTCCAGCATACAGGGAGTGCCGAATTATTAGGCAAATGAGTATTTTGTCCACATCATCCTCTTCATGCATGTTGTCTTACTCCAAGCTGTATAGGCTCGAAAGCCTACTACCAATTAAGCATATTAGGTGATGTGCAACTCTGTAATGAGAAGGGGTGTGGTCTAATGACATCAACACCCTATATCAGGTGTGCATAATTATTAGGCAACTTCCTTTCCTTTGGCAAAATGGGTCAAAAGAAGGACTTGACAGGCTCAGAAAAGTCAAAAATAGTGAGATATCTTGCAGAGGGATGCAGCAGTCTCAAAATTGCAAAGCTTCTGAAGCGTGATCATCGAACAATCAAGCGTTTCATTCAAAATAGTCAACAGGGTCGCAAGAAGCGTGTGGAAAAACCAAGGCGCAAAATAACTGCCCATGAACTGAGAAAAGTCAAGCCTGCAGCTGCCAAGATGCCACTTGCCACCAGTTTGGCCATATTTCAGAGCTGCAACATCACTGGAGTGCCCAAAAGCACAAGGTGTGCAATACTCAGAGACATGGCCAAGGTAAGAAAGGCTGAAAGACGACCACCACTGAACAAGACACACAAGCTGAAACCAAGACTGGGCCAAGAAATATCTCAAGACTGGTTTTTCTAAGGTTTTATGGACTGATGAAATGAGAGTGAGTCTTGATGGGCCAGATGGATGGGCCCGTGGCTGGATTGGTAAAGGGCAGACAGCTCCAGTCCGACTCAGACGCCAGCAAGGTGGAGGTGGAGTACTGGTTTGGGCTGGTATCATCAAAGATGAGCTTGTGGGACCTTTTCGGGTTGAGGATGGAGCCAAGCTCAACTCCCAGTCCTACTGCCAGTTTCTGGAAGACACCTTCTTCAAGCAGTGGTACAGGAAGAAGTCTGCATCCTTCAAGAAAAACATGATTTTCATGCAGGACAATGCTCCATCACACGCGTCCAAGTACTCCACAGCGTGGCTGGCAAGAAAGGGTATAAAAGAAGAGAAACTAATGACATGGCCACCTTGTTCACCTGATCTGAACCCCATTGAGAACCTGTGGTCCATCATCAAATGTGAGATTTACAAGGAGGGAAAACAGTACACCTCTCTGAACAGTGTCTGGGAGGCTGTGGTTGCTGCTGCACGCAATGTTGATGGTGAACAGATCAAAACACTGACAGAATCCATGGATGGCAGGCTTTTGAGTGTCCTTGCAAAGAAAGGTGGCTATATTGGTCGCTGATTTGTTTTGTTTTTGAATGTCAGAAATGTATATTTGTGAATGTGGAGATGTTATATTGGTGTCACTGGTAAAAATAAATAATTGAAATGGGTATATATTTGTTTTTTGTTAAGTTGCCTAATAATTATGCACAGTAATAGTCACCTGCACACACAGATATCCCCCTAAAATAGCTAAAACTAACAACAAACTAAAAACTACTTCCAAAAACATTCAGCTTTGATATTAATGAGTTTTTTGGGTTCATTGAGAACATGGTTGTTGTTCAATAATAACATTATTCCTCAAAAATACAACTTGCCTAATAATTCTGCACTCCCTGTATATGTGTATTCAGCAGCCCTGATATGAGCAAAATATAAAGATTCCTTACTTATTAAAGTCATTCACAACTGGAATAACTGCCTTCTGTTATAACAGAGTGTCGGTATTAATTTTTTTTAGATCAGTGACCACAGTTGGGTGATAACAATTCACTTAAGCTTTTTTGTATTTATTGTCAAAGAGCGTCCTTAAAGAGCAAATAGTAGCAGAAGGACAATGTACAACCATCAAGGCTGAATGATTTCGTGCTTAATTCAAGTATTTTAAGCCAAATAAATTTAAGGGGTAAACTGTAGACATTTTCAGAAAGCTTTCTTTCCTCCTGGTCATTTCTAATATTTTTTGGTAAGAGCTCATAATTGTTTAAGTTTTCTGAGTGGGACCTTTATCAGGCTGGGACACACTGTTTCAGTTTGTTGAATATGTGCGACCATCTGTGAGAACCATGTGCTGTAGATTTGAGAATGGAGGAAGGAGTCAGCACTTAAATCGAAGTAACACTTCCAAATAGCTCAATAAGTGCTCCTCCTCCCTCTCATCTCCATTAAGAGGTTAGAACAGTCAATAGGTCTCGCAGAACACTGGAGACTGACCCTATTGATTTCACCGAAGGGGGAAGGAGGGCAGCCATTAACTGTGTACTTCCTGTGGCCTTGGTGGAACAGTAAATCTCAGCCTTACAGTTACGATTGCCTGGATAAAGCAAATTCTTTTAATTATTCCTGTTTTTCTTTTGTGTTTTTTGGACCAAAGTCCACAAAAAACCTGACATATGTTATGAATATAAACTTGAAATAAAGCAATAAGATACAACTTGGCAGGTCTCATGAATGATACTGCTGCATCACTATGACAAATGCAGAGGCCTTGTTTGTCTGAACTCTAATACAGGAAGCTGTGATGAGAAAGAATCCAATTATGTTAAATTGGTTGATTAAATAAAAAGAACAAAAGATCCAAAACAGCCAACTCAGTGACATGTTTCTTTTATTTATATTCTGCTGTTAAAAAATATCACCGAGGGGGGAAACACATAATGTTTTCTGTCCTCAGACCTGCTTCACTGCAAACCTTTTTTTTATCAGTGCAAAACAAAACATACATTCACAAATATGCATTTGAGAGTTCAACCCTGTTTGATTGCACGACTGACGTAGTGCTCGTTTGACAGAGCATCAAGGTTTAAACTTAATCATCACACCACACAGCACAGGAAGTGAAGCTCTAATCTTCCACATTTACCTCTGGATGACATTTTTCAATTCAATTCAGTTTTATTTATATAGCACCAATCCATGACAACAGTTGCCTCAAGGCGCTTAAATGCAAAGCTATCCACCAGGACACTGAGTACAGACACGTGTATATACATTTGTTATCGTCCAATCTTTATCAACTATATAAACTCATAATTGGAGACAAAAAAAGCAACAATTCACAAAGAATGTAGGATTTATTAGAGTTGCTATGTCAAAAGCTTAATTTTTGTTTGGCAATAAATTCAATCATCCAAGATTTTTTTTCCCTAGAAGTAATCTACATTTTACAAATTGTTGCTTCTGATGTGACCGTAGCTTTTTTAAATCACTGACAGTAATCGATTCAGTGGTATTATATGACTCCATAGAAGTGAAACACTGGCCGCAGATGGCCGGAAACATGACTACAGTTAAAGGCGATGTTGCTTCATTGCCTGCAGGATGTGTAAAACAGAAACTCTTTGCAAACTACTTCACTAGATCAGCATGAGGTAAAAGTAACAAGTTATTCAGTGTTGCCTGAATTTTATTTTGCATTATTTATTCGTCTTTGTTGCCAGTACAAATACTCGAGACACAAACAGATTTGTTTATCATCATTTTTTATATCAAAAAGGATATAGAGTATTTCATTTTGACATCAACAAACCTCTCAATTTACACAGCAACAGAAGCCATAGACTCACACTTTAACTTCAGAGGCACAAAAACAGGAAACTTCTTACTACTTCAGGTTGCAACATTTGCTATTTTTCAAAATCGCATGTTTACGTTTCAACCTTTATGTCAATGAATATTGTGACACTGAATTAGTGGTTGTACAGGAGAGGAGAGGAGGGTAATAAGACATCGGGGGTCCGGCCACTGAATGAAACACATTAACCCAACATAGTGCTGAGAAAAGAAAGAGAGAAAGAGAGTGAAAGAACAACGACAGCACAAAGTCAGTGTGGACCACGGCAAAACAAAATCAGAAACATGAAGAAGAAGAAGAGGAAGAGCATTTGCCACTCAGGCAGAGCTCAGTTTATCATTCTCATCTGGTGAGCAGCCCCTTCACAAACTCCTTAGACTTTTCGTGTTGTCAAAGACGTTTGCGTTGGACTCTAGTACAATATTTTATAAATGTAATTTTTTTTTACATATTTTTCTTTACAAGTGTTTATTTTCTACATTTGTTATCACAAAAAACACGACATGTTTAACAAATGCCTTTTTTTTAAAAAAAAAACAGTTACACAATGAGTGTTCATGATGTCTGACCAGAACTGTTACTATGGATTTATTGCTTTGTACACTGAGTAATGTTTGGTGCCACCTGCACACTGAAGGTCCAATATGCTGGAACCTCACTGCTGATGGTCTGTACTACCTTAAAAATGTTTGACTTCCAGCTAAAACCCAGCTCAGCTTTTCACCTTTGGTAAATTGTGCAAAGAAATTGAAGCAACAGTAACAGTTTCAGAGACGAAGACGAAAAACTTTGGAAGAAAAAAGAAACGTTAAAAAAGGACACACTACACATTTCACTTTGTTCCATGCATAAATACACAGCCACACACATCTACACTGTGAAGTGCCAACTTGAGACAAAATAAAGAAAATGTACCCCCTTCAGATCTCGTCAGTGTGAGTGCAGACTGAGGACAAACAGATGGTTCTGGGTTGTCTTGCATTTCTGTCTAATTCTGACTCTAAAACACTTTCGATAAGTCAGACGTCCACACTGTTTATCAGTGCATAAACTGCCTCCTTTCTGTAGTGCTGCTTTTGGTTTTCCATCCATATAAATAGAAATCTCCCGTTTTGCTGAATCTCATGAAAAGTGAAAATATACTGTATGTTACCATACAAATACTTTTTGGGGGGAATGTTTGTAAACATTTTTTACCTCTTGCTTTGAACACCTGCATTTTTCTCACTCTTGTAAGATGACGGATTTATGTGTGCGGGGTTCAGCTGGGGAACAAAAGGGCAACATTACAACATTTATGTAGTGAAGGATTGCTTAGTTACTGTCAGTCAAATCTGATTAAACCTCTGTGTTAAAATCTTAATAGATGCTGTGAGGAAACATGAATCTTTCAGGAGTTTTTAATATGATGCATTCAAATGTCCTCATGCATCCGTTTGTTAAAATTTCTAAATATCTCTTATTATTATTTATTCTTCTCTTTTTAAATAATATTAATTTTGCAGTTCTATAATAGTAAGGCTCTCATACTTGTTTTGGTTGGTCCCCAAAGACTTTCCATTGCACAAACCCTTGATAAGGTCTTATATGACAATAACTATTGTGATCCAGCTATATCTGAATTCATACAATATTTCTTTCATATATGTTTTATTTTAGATAAATCTTTAAAACAATGCATTGGTACAGTTACATTCTAAGTGGCATGACGGTGATGCTGAGTATTACAATGGGAGCGGCTTAATTCCTTCACTACACTGCTAAGATGTGTTGGGCTGCAAACACACACAAAAAAACGCTCAACTGCAGCAGTACAGGGTCACAAAAGGAATTACAGATAGGACACTTCTTTTTTTATCGTTTGCATGTGTAACTAAATGAGCATCACAAGTTACAATGCCGCTTTACAAGCCTCCACACCAGGTCGCTTCCATGTTCAAGACACACAGAGGCTGGTGATGAGAAATCAAAAGTAATGTGCATTAAAAAGGACACACGACTGCGAGTGCATTCAGGAGAGAGAGAGTACGATCTATACCAAGAGAGTGTCTAGTTTCTGTTTACAATATTGTGCAGTGACATATTCACACACTGAGATGGCTGGCTTGGAGGACATTGTACTGTACTTGTTCATTTGATTAATAAGGGTCAGCTTCTATGTACTTCTACAGGCTTCAGTGTGGTCAGGAAACCTTAGCTGATGGGATGAAAATGTTCATGTTTATACACAGTTGGACTCCAAATAAATATATCTATCATTAATATGCATAATAATACGTTAACAGACTGCCAATTTGATATGTGTTACACCTCTATTAATCAAATAGCTTTAGTTATTTATATGATCTCATTTTAACATTGAGTTGATCTTTTTTTTTTTTTTTTACATTTTTTATTTGTTTTCTTTAGAATTTGTGCAATCAATACGACAACGGATTGTAGGTTTTCTTGTTTATCATTTGTAGATCATTTTAAGACTAAATCTGACACTCAGGAAAATAAACCTACTCATATATCAGTGAGTGCGTGTTTGGTTTAGGAGTATCCCTCATCCTGCCTGTATCCATAGCCTCCTCCCTGTGCTTCTTCCTGGACATACTCCTCTGTCTTCTCCCAGCTGGCAGCCCAGCCTCCATTCACCTGTGTGGTTGCACCATATGTCTTGGCTGGCCCTCCGAAAGCACCGTAGCTCTGAGTGATGTCACCTGTTTCTTCTGCCAGCTCGTCCTCATCAATGAAGCCACACTTCTCCTCACTGGTCAGTTCCGGGTCAGCCCACGGCTGTTTTTCTCCTGATGCAAAAAGGCCGTAGAAGATCACGCCTCCATAATGCACCAAGGAGGCTATGAGGAATACATACTGCCACTCCTCTCTGGTCTGAAGAGGGAAGAAAAAAAATAGTGTTTTCATAAATACGCTGATCATACCAACAATTTGCCTGTTTATTATTTGTGACCTTGGAGCAGAGTATTGGAGAAATATTTAAAAGGTGTCTACTTTGTAAATCTGTGGCTGCACACATCAAATTATGTGTAGAAATGACATCAGTCCATGTAGAAAACAATACTTGCTACCGAGAAGTACAAGTAAAAGCAAGTTATACTTTTGTGGGCTAGATCCCAGAGGGATGGTCTTAGTCTTATTTATTTAAATAAATAATAGATAATCAAGACATTTCTAGAGTTTACTCATATATAGTAATACATATATAGTATACTCATATAGCTACGTGAAAAAAACTACAAGGTCACTGCATGCAGATTTAGGCCATTTCTCTCTTATTGTTATTGTCTTTACCTTAGAAGACAAAACGCCTCGAGGTAACTGTAGTGCGATTTTGTTCATGTATAAATAAAACTGAATTGAATTGAATTTGTAAATGTCTGGGTGAAGTATAATTTCTCTGTACTTTTACAGCAAATGTATAACATGCTGTTATTTCTTTAACTGTTTATGCAAATGTTGCCAGAAACCATTAATGAAAGGTATGCTGTATGCTTTTTAATGTCAAGCAGGGAAAATTAAAGTAAACTTCAGAGTTATTTGTTAATTTTTGCACACATTTGAAATGTATGATTTTCATGATTCTGTCACATTTGGAGGAAAAGCCCTTACCTTGTGCTTTGTCATAGCACCAACAATCAGCGGGCACACCATGCCAGATAAGGTGCCCACACCATTAGAGATGCCCATTAGGATACTGGCATAACGCGGAGCAATATCCAGGTGATTGACATTGAAGCCTGACAGCAAAACAACAACAAAAGATTTTATCTTTGTGAGCTACAAGCCTGGTTAACATAATTTAAAGGCCAGTTTGATACAGAAAGGGCAAATGCTATGAGTAAAGTATAAAAGGCAACTGATGCATGACACAGTTACAGATAAAAGTAGCACAAATGGTGACCATCTTGTTGCAGAAATAGGCACCAACTCGCCACACGACCTCCTCCCCCACTCTGACTAGCTGAATGAGTAAGTGTCCTCGTGAGCTGCTGCACGCCGCCTGCCTGGCAAGTCTCCCGAGACAGCTAGCACTGAATTATTAAACACTCTTGGAGAAAGCTGGAGAACACCAGCAAGAAACTGATTTTGCACGTAGTCACAGATATCTGCAGCTTCTATAACTGAGCATAAACATGACAACAGCTGTTGAATGAATAGCTGGCCTAAAGGTTTAGGATCATTAATGAAATTAAATTTCTACTTTTACTCTCCACAGCTTTCTAATTATGGATAATTTCCATGGAAAAAGGTCATTTTTATAGTCTTTTTGTCCAAATATCCAACTTGAAGTCTGTACTTAGCTAAGAAATAATAAATAAACACTTTTATTTATTATGAATTAAATAGACACGATATGATGTGTTAATTAGCTTCATAAATGCTTGTTTTATTTTTAAAACGCTGGAGAAAGCCACACTCGCTGTTTCTCCTGGTTCTACTCATTGTGGTATGCTAGTCTTCTAGCTCTAGCATCAAATATAGAACACAGAGCAACAGCATTTAATACCAAAACAAATCAGCACATCTGTCACACGTCGTCTTATTTTATGCCTCATTCAACCAAGAAGTTGTAAATAAAGTCCAAAAGGCACTGTAACAAAAAATAATTTCCCCTAGGGATCAATAGAGGATTCTGATTCTGATTCTGAAAAACTCAAAGCCACAACTGCCAGCCTATGGTAGTCTTAAAAACAAACTGAATGACAATTATTTCGGACAAAATTCAAATTTGAGATTGAGGTGAAACAAAGAGCAGACTCTGAAACTGACCTGAATGGAAAAAAGGCACATAAATTGTAATACAACACGCACAGAGGGAGTGTCACTATGATCTCTGCTGAGCATGCAATGGCTCCATCAAATCCTTACTGTACATATATTATATAGACAAAAAGTACCGAGCTGCCTTTAACATCATACATAGCAGTATCTAGACTGATATTAGGCATATATATATTTGTTCGGCTGCTATTTATTTTTGTTACAGGAGTTTCCTAACAACTGTTATGTGTAGTTATTTATGAGTCCTCACTAAGATAACCCAACAATGTAGTTTTAAAATATATGCCGTCTGTTATCAAAGCAAGTCATTAATCACTCTTTTGCATTCTGCCCGATTAAGCTTGAGTTAGGTGTTTGTTGTGTCCTTGCTGAGTGATCAAAGGGTTTTTCTCTCAGCTCTTCTTTAGGATTTTATTTTTATTTGCCGTTAAAAATGTTGATACAATATGGTGGCAAGGTGGCAAATACGTAATATTGGCTTTTATTATTAATATAATTAACACCCCCTTGAACATCGGTTGGGCTTGATGATGTGCCTCAAAAGAGCGCCTACTAGAGTGTCAACACCACTCTGTAACTTTACGTGGTCTGACACTTTGTGTCTCAGTTGCTGTGGTTCCTAAATACTTCCACTTTGCAATAATCCCACTTAACAGTTGTTCATAGAAGAACTAGGAGGGAAGAAATTTCATAAACTGCCTTTTTGCTGTGGTAACGTTATATTACAGTACTGTGCACTGAGCACTTCAGAATGACCCAGTCGTTCACTTGTAAAGAGGACTGAAGAGGACCACTCCTGTGGTAACTGGGTTGCATTTGTCTGAACTGGGTAGAACAGCGCTCTCTTGTTTTGCACCTTGGTCATAGAATGACCGTCAGAGCACATTGAAGTGGAATGATTTTGTCGCCCTATGTGAGTTCAGAGCATTCTCCAGCTTGTCCTTGTATTATTTTGACTATGACTTGTTTTATGTATGTTGATGTTATGTTTTATTATTAATTTGAAACAGTGTAACATTGTAATGGTGGGCCTTCTTGGGCAGGACTCCCCTAAAAAAAAAGAGATGCTAATCTGAAAGGACTTTCTGATTACATAAAGGATAAACAAATAAAAATACCTGAATTGAAGGATTAAGAGGCTTGGCCCAATACTTTGTCCATAAAGGGCAGCTGATTGCTGCTGTATTAATGTTAAAAAAGTGCACACTTTCTTTGTAAGCTCTGGGTCATTTTATAAATTGTCTCAAAAAGCAGTGCAGTAGCACCAAGTGTTGCTTACAAGTATATTTATTCTTTGTCTAGCTTGTTATCCTTTTCACTGAAGCCCCAAATCATTAAACATTAAATGAAATAAAGCTAAATCTAAACAGTGATGACATTATTTAATCACTTTTAATTTACATCTTGTTTCATACCACATATATTCTGATCTTTTTACGCCTACTAACCTGATATAGCAAATCCACTGAAGCCCACTGCAAGCACGAGGAAGGAGATCGCCACCCCTTTGCTGTGGGAATATCCTACCACCAGTAGCAATGTGGCCTCCATGCCAAATCCTGGCAGGGAGAGACAGTAGTGTCACACACACAAGCACAGACAAAGCCCACGGGCAGTTGGTCATTGTGGTGCCAATTGAATTAAGCGTGATACATGATCTGCACTCAATTACACAAGTGTCAGATATGAAATCAATGCACAGTCACAATCAGTGAGTCAACCCGTGTACTGAAGTATTGAGCAGATAGATTTTTACCAAAAAATATAAACAAAACCATCTCTGCAGCCCAGCTGGCCGTTAAGAGCACCTTAAAAACAACACTATGGATCTGACACCATCAAAATAACACCCTGCAGCCGTGCAAAGAGAGGTGTGGAAATTTTTGATTTCATCCTCGGTTCAGACTTCTCACCTCCGCAGTTCATGATTTTCCTGACAGTGGTAGTTGTCAGGATGTTCTTGCTGCGCAGGTAGTCGGCCAGCTGGCCACCAATGGGCACAATGATGGTCATTACCAAGTGGGGGAGGGCAGAAAGTGCACCGACCTAAAGTCCCATACAGAAAATCAATAAAATTAGATGCACAGCTGAATGCCAGTATAATAGATGAAGATTTATACTTTTGAAGATGTTTCTCCATTAATTTTTAAAAGGCTCTACAATTTAGGACATTCTATATTTTTCATTATTCGTATTTTCTCACTTATTCAAAGTAGCTGAGCAGAAAATAGAAAATATCCCTGTTTTTAATGCATTTTCATACTTTGTCAAATGAATGTTTGAGGGAATGAGCAGCTAATAAGGATCAAACTCAAACACACTTTGAGCATATATTGGTCTTATAGAGCAAATAACAAATTTCTGATTTGAAAGTCACTAAAATAAGATGAATGGCATAAATCTTTGGAATTTTTACTGTATATTTCTACATTTTACACCTTTTTCTGTTGATAAAGACCTCCCCACAGCCATTCATGCTACACCAAAGTAGTTAATTAAAAGATAAACAATTAAATTACTGAAAAGTTCTAGTTGTTTACTGTCTAATATAGAAATTTCAGTTAAAAACAAGTAAAATTTTCATCAATTGACAAAAAAACAATGTTTTAAAACTACAGGACATTCCCGGCACTGACCTACAATATCATGTAGAAAAACTGACACATCCTGTTGAAATTGCACTTCTTTATCTCATATTAATATATCGCAGGGATTAAATATGTAATTTAATCCCCACATAATTAAACGTTTCACTCACCAGGCCCATTTAAGATTAAAGTGGATTGTTTGTGGCCCTTAATGTAAAATGACCTTGACATCCTTGCTCTAAGAGATTCTGTGCAATATATAAAATAACTACAGTGCATTTTGTTTTTTAAATTTAAACCTGTTGAAGTTACAGTTGCTTTGATGTGTTTTTTTATTCCATCATCTGAAAAAGTTCACACAGGCCTTAAAAGATAAGCATGGATATATAGTGGAAATGTATATTGCATCACTTTGTTATGATGTGTATCAGTTCATGAGAGAGAACTATTGGCCACCAGCTGCACTCACACTGATTCTCATAATAAATCAATGAATCTGTCCAAGAGCAAAGCGTCACTCTCAGCTTTAAACAGACTGAATCTGAGTGGTGAGGGGTTTTCTTTACGACTTTAATCTTTCATGTCTCTATTCTTTTTTTTTTCTTTTTTTGGTTGTCTTGTGACATTTTTTGTAAGCTCACCTTGCTTATCTCAAAACCAAACACTTCTTCAAAATATGCAGGCTGGCTAATCAGCAGCAGGTAAAATGTCCAGCTCCTGCAGAAGTTGGCCACAATAATTGCATAGACAGGCATAGAGGTGAAGAACTTCCTCCA
Source organism: Astatotilapia calliptera (assembly GCF_964374335.1). Classification (NCBI taxonomy): domain Eukaryota; kingdom Metazoa; phylum Chordata; class Actinopteri; order Cichliformes; family Cichlidae; genus Astatotilapia; species Astatotilapia calliptera. The sequence continues at coordinate 19,584,567 of NC_137422.1, forward strand.
GGGTGTCTTGAATTTCTGGAAAAGATTAAGAAAAATGATGGTTGTGTTCACATGAAGGTAAAGAGCTTTGCCTGACTGACAGTTTCTGGAACTGTGTTCATATTTTTGTAATGCTTCTTACAAAAAATAAATAAATAAAAATGGGCTAAAAACGGGGTATTTTGTGAGGTTACTTAAGCCCAGGTTTTTGACGTTTTTGGTGTCCCCTCACCTCTGCAGGTCCCGTTAGCTTGGCACTCTCTCCAATGCTCTCCTCAATGTAGCAGCGTTCCTCATCAGTGATGGTTGGATGTTCAGCAGGGCTCTCATAAGACACCAAGATCCAGAACATATACCAGAAGATGCCAAAGCATCCTGTTTGTATGGACAAATTACAAGTCAGAAGGTGTACAGAAGAAGCATTGCAACTAATTTTGACCTCAGCAGTAAGCACATGCAGAGACTCTGGCAGCCTGATCTTTCTAAAATGCCTGAGAGAATAAAAGCCAGACAGGAAAGCTAACTGTATCCAGTCCACAGAGAAAGACATGGGGGTTATTTATTGACACACCAAAACATCAGGGGGGGGAAAAATCAATACATAGTCTGCCTGGCTAAATCCATTTGACTTTCACTGAAGTCTCTTAGTTTTTCGCAAAGCTTGAAAACAGTTACATTTATAACCTACATGTATTTTTCATATATAAAAATTTATCTCCAGTTCTTTTTGTATCAATATGCATGCCTATCCCATGCAGTCCCTCACTGAGTCTTACAGTCTTACCGTAGACATAGAACACTGAGGACCATCCTGTATACTGAACCAAGACCCCAGCCAGAGGCATCGCAATCACAGCACCAGCATAGGAGCCTGGCAAGGAGAAAGCGATTCAGTGCTTGCAAGGACAGACATCATCAAGGTAAAGTAAAGTTTAACAAATCATATCTGTATCTAGAAGGAGAAACAGAAACAAAAGTATTTACCACAGAATGAGAGGGTGGCCAGACGACTCCTTTCTAATGGCGGCGCCCATTTACTCCAGATCCCATGACAGGCTGGGTAGGTCACTCCCTAAAGCCAACCACAAGGAACAGTCTGTTTTCATTTGTTACAGTAAAACAATAATCATCAGTGAAACTCTCTGCACTTTGGCCTGCTCTTCTAAGCTATTGTTGTTATAGAGATGCATGTACTCTTGTCTCCCAGAGGCCAGAGGGATTATATAAATGTAGCCAATCTATATGGTCTGTGTGAAAAATATTGCAAAATTTGAACAATGGCACAATTGCAGAGCATGTACTTTCATTAGCTTGCACTTGTTTTGTAGGCTACTGTATGAATACTATTATAACAGGAAAGGCTTTCAGGATTTCTAGACCAAAGCATAATTAAATTATTATACAGATGTATTATTATATGTATATGAATACAGATATTTTCAGGTTTAGGATGTGTTAAACGTCCATCTGGAATACCCAGTTAGACTTGAATCTGAACCAATAGACATGTCATAAGTAATCAAAATTAACATTTTCGCCCTTGTAATTACCATGAACAAACAGCTCAGCACCGTGATGACCTGATGAGCTGTTCAAGAAGCAAAACAGGCCTGCAGACATTAAATGCTAATCAGCCTCTAATTTGAACAAACTTCACTGATTTTAAATCCAGTCTGCAGGCTTCCTTACAGTAGGGCCTGCTGGTCTTTAAGGAAATTAACTGTGTACATTACCACGTGTTTATATGTCCAGGAAAAGCTGTATCTTTGTATGTTTATATCTATCGCAACAGACTTTATAGCCCATGTGAGAACTGCATTATAAGCCCTCCATGTTTTTTACTCCAATAGGTATATTTCATCAACATGAGTGTCTAATTTCACTACAAAGCCAGGAGGATTGATATCCCTCTGCAAATCAACATTTTCCCCATTATCCATCTCTGCAGGATCACTTTACTGTTGTTTGTATTCAGGCACAAAAAGGCACAATAAAGGAAAGAAAAATGAGCTGGACAAAGCCATGGAACCAGTTGGAGTGGACTGGATCAATACAGTGCATCTCGCATTTCATTGAACTGCACGCCATACTCTTTATTCTCTCGGGAACTAAAATTATACAGTGAGCGAATAAAGTGAGAGAATAAATTCATTGCTGATTTTTTTATTCATGCACACAATAAAAATAAAATAAAATAACATAAAATAAAATAAAACATAGACTGCTGTGACGCACCTCTGACAGTGTCTTACCTCCACCAGTCCTTGTAATATCCTGACAAATATGACACACCCATAGTGGACTCGGGCAGCCGAGGGAATGAACATGTTGAGAGTGGAGGTGAGGACGATGGCTGCACCAAATACCCTGAAAATATCACAATGACCAGCGTTTTAAATTTCAATCATAGCAAATCGCCTCATTATTAACTGTGCTGAACGTATGGCAACACATTTTATTAATCAAGTATCACAACAGTCGACAGCGTGCTTTTTGGGTGAACATTGCCCGGTTTTTTCCAGACACTCATAGTAAAGCAAATCCATAAAACAAACAAAAAATAGTATGTGTTACTTCCAATGGTAATTTTAAATCTCTTTGTTTTTACTTTGTTTTGCTGGAAAAAGCCGAAACCTTCCATTTCAGCTTTAAACCATCACTGCACCTGAGGAGGATGCAGGGCTGTTCGCCGGTCCTCGGATTTGATTGGCTCTGCCTTACACGCGCTCTTTGACGTCATGTAAATGAATATTTGAAGTAGCAACACCCCGTAAATGACCACGTCACGTGTCGCTTAGCAACCGTTTTCGCTTTCGTACAGCTCGAGACGTGTTTCTCCTGAAGAATGGCGTTTAATTTTAGTTTTGACGCTGACCGAGAGCGAAGAGGACAATTAACCGATGACTGCTCTGCATTATAACTCGGGGGAGAAAAGATTCATGCAGGCTAATTATTCATCAGGCTGTTAAATTTAGCCCTAGCACTGCTTATTCTGAAAGCTTACATGGAAGGTTGTAGAAACAGGAATGCTTTTATTATCGCTATTTTATTTTATTTTTATTTTATAGATAGGCCATATTTTTCCATCTTTATTTTTAGGAGGGAGCAGGTGAGCAAGCAGAGCAAGGCCGAACACACAGCTATTTCTCATTTTTGTCACGTCCCACACTCCCCCGCCCCTCTCCTCCGCACGTGGGGGGACAAGCCCTAATCCGGTGGAGACTAGTGTTGAGCACGAGACCGATTGATTCGCTTACATCCTCGTGTCAATCACACAAACGGACTGCAGGGAGATACGATTGTAAAAGTCGCGGGCCCTAAATAAAAATATCACAAAAATATCATTTAAAAAAAAACAATTTTCCGTTTTATTTGAGCAAAATGATTGGATGAGAAATGTTTGGTACCATATCAACGTCCATCCACTAAAATGTGTGCCGTGTTGTTGATATGACAGCATACAGTCTCTGCAGTTTAACGTAATTATAATGACTGACGCATTTGGCAGTGCTCATGTGAATTAAAGCCTTTGGCGACAGGACCGGGTCTGGTATCCATGCCCTGAGAGAGCGACAGATTAGACCCGGCTCCCCCAAGGGAGCTCATTAACAGGTGGCAGAAAGCCCTGACACCAGGAGCTGCAGGCCTGCCAGCCCAGTGCCCTCCCTGCAGCTCTGCATCACTTCAGATCTGCAGACTGTCTGCTCCCTTTGTGCAGAGATGCTCTGCATATAACCGTGACCTGCTCATCCGTTTCACAGTTCAGACACGGATATTTTTATGCCTGCTTTTGGCTGTATTTGGTTTTACTATTCTTTTTAATCGGAGGTGATTTTATTCCACTCCCCGCCTGAACGGATTTTTTGTTTTCCCACTGTTGATAAAAATTGCAAATATAGAAATGAATAGACAAAGGGAGTAAGAGGAAACGAAAGTCACGCCAATTGTTCAAACAATTCTTTTAATACCCAACACCAAATCACGAAAATCTGCCGACTGAATATAGCTGTGTCGTATTTATGGTAATTCAGGGGAGGTGCCGCCTACCTGTTCGCTGCCAGCCTGGAGGATATATATCCTCCCGGGATTTGTGTCACGATATAGCCCCAGAAAAAAGATCCGTGAATCATTCCCACCGTCTCTGGATCCCAGTTGAACTTGGCTTTCTGGCAGATAATATGGAAAACAAAAACAGTGGAGTTAAAATGAACAAGTGGCCTATGCGCTTTGGAAAAACGTACATGTGTTGCATGTGAGCTCTATTGTGGCTATTTAACCAAGAAATGAACGAATTTACTCTATCGAAGAATAAATCTAAACGGGGGCCTTTTTAATAAAGGCCTGCATGTGTTTATTTCGACTGGATTTTCATTGATCCGATTACTAAAGCACCTAATTTTCCCGTAAAAAAATAATATAAAGCAAGCTAGTTATGTGTAACAGTTTGGCTTTCTTGGTAAAGACGAATGTTGGACGAAATTTGAGATAATGCAGTTGTATAATATAGGGGTCAGGATGAATACTAAATACATGTTTTATAGAAATTGTTCGAAATATTCAGACATTTTTAATGCACCTTTTGTATGTAATATCCCTTTAAGAAAAAGACTGGCTTTTACATCATGACACTGACACTGTTCTACGTAATTTATTACACCATACACAGGAAACAGTGACGCTACTGATCTTAAATCTTATTGAACCATCAATGTATGCTATTTAATCCTAAGAATATCCTGTGTAAGCTGTGGAGGCCTGGTGCCATTTAAATCAGGAGCATCTCTGGCGCATTTTTACTTTCCCTGCACACAGATGTATGTATACTAAAGCTCTGTAGAAATGACTACCGTGGTTCATTTAAACTTAGAGGGGGGCTATTTCACGGCCTAGTGTGCCAGCAATAGAAGGCCTTTATGTGTTTCTCATTTATCATGTGCAGAGAAACTCGTTTTAATAACCATGTGCCATGATGTGCCTCGTCTGTACACGGTGTACTCGCTCGCTCGCTTTGCCACACCTCTTTGATGATGATCTTGCCGTTCTGGTGAACCGTGCTGTTGTTGACCATGCCCACTATGGCCACGCCCAGGTTGCATCGGATGCCGAAGGAGATGCAGAAGCCCAGGCCGCTCATGATGGCGATAATGTAGCGGCGGGGCAGGCCGAAGCACTTGCAGTCGCACAGCGGGGGTTTCTTCTCAGCGGCCTCCCGTGGCCTTCCATCCTCCGTGAGCTCGATCACTTCCCCGGTTTTCTGCCTCCTTTCTATAACCCTGCAACAACCAGGGGGTGATAACTCTGTCTGTGTGGATCCTCACTCATCCAGGTCATGGCAGTCTTAGGCGATTGAAATAAAGCCAACTGGGATTCTTTCTTTCTTTCTTAAGGTTCATGGAGAGATTTCATACCTCATCCACATCCAAGAGTTTTGGGGGTTTTTTTTCGTTCTGAAAACTGATGGAGAGTCCCAGGTATTTATTGTCTAATGGGGTTGTCCCTTTGGAGGAGGATCTAACCCACCCTTTGTCCACAGGGTAAATACCTGGGACTCTCTTGGATGGGAGGTGAAACTTCTTCACTAACCACAAAAGTCCAGTTATCTTGATTTCTACCGCTTAAGAATAACACTGTCTGCGGATCCAACTAACACCACATGAAATTAAGATTCTCAAATTTATAAAAACAACAGATTTTTTTCTTTCTTTCATAGAGGCCCATTAATATTTCCATTTAGCATGAATATTTTAGTAGGGGCTGGGTGCTTGGGAGTATGTGTGTGTGTGTGTGTGTGTGTGGGTGTGTGTGTGTGTGTGTGTGGGTGTGACCAGGATACTGTTTGAGACGTCTTGTCAAACAGTCAAGTAAATCCTGGAAGCATTTCCTGTAGAATCACCATAATGAGAGAGAGGTAGTGGGAGGTTTAGGCCTCTGTGATGTATTTACATTATGGAGAGCATTTATTCACACTGAGGACAGCATGTCTGTGAGGCTTTAGTCAGACGACTCCTGCAACGAATTAAAAAAATAAATTTGATGCTTTTATTTGCTCCAATAGGAGGGGAAAGCTTCTAATGGGAAACTAGAATGAAGGTTCCCCTTGTAGAGCAGAATTAAGTCGAATATGCCCCTGACTGTACCGCATTGCAGCACCCAGCTCGCTTTCACACTCATTAGCATTCAGGGACCGAGCAACAGCTCCAGCCTGCAGACAACCCGTCTGTGGGCTTTCCTCAAACTCCTCGTGCTTTTCTTTTTTATGTATTAATTTTTTCTGTCCAGGAAAATCGCGTTTGTCGCAATCAGTTAATTGTCTAAATCTAAAATGTTATCAAAACATGTAAATCTCCGTCTCTGCAAACGAATGAAGACATTCCAAGTTAAATAAAAGGGACAGCAGAATATTAGAATTAAATGCGTGTATTTGGGGTGAAACGTAAGACCTGGTTCAGGGGGTAAAGCCAGAGAGGATACAGAGAGCCACTGATGTTTAACGAAAGTCGGTTTAATTCCATTTCTCCTGCAGATTTGAGCAAGCACTAGGTGCAAGGGTATGTAAGGCGGAGAAGATGAATTCGCAAGGGAATAGGCCCGATGTGAATATAGCGGAAAGTCTAAAAACGCATTTATTCTGCTGAACACTCAAAAATAAATACAAAATAAATAAAACGGGTTTTTTAAATCACCAAACATCAACATTAAAGAAAAGACACACACACATATCGAGGTGCTGAATTAATCAAAGTGATAGCTGTAGATTAAAATGATTCAAATGAATAGAATTTCCTTTTATTTGGTTATAACGACATCGTGAAATGCTTTAAAAATCACGAGTGGAGTCCCACAAATTTCTCGCGCGGCCTGCGCGTCCTCTTTAACCTAATCTGCCAATCAGATTCATGTGCAGGCCCCTGCATCAGGATCTAGTGGCATCCATACCCTTGCCAGCAACACACACACACACACACACACACACACACACACACACACACACACACACACACACACACACACACACACACACACACACACACAGAGAGAGAGAGAGAGAGAGAGAGAGAGAGAGAGAGAATTTTCTTATTTTCTTCTAGAGGCGTGACTAAGCATCCCTGTAAGTTGTGAGACAGTGCTGGGTGCCCTCTGGACCCACACGTCGTGCCTTGTTAAAATCCAGCATACAAATAATCGCATTTTGGGCTCAGACGGTTTCAAACGCGCTGTTGTCCAGATTTACCCACAAAAAGAAGAGCCCGTCCTTACCTGTACATATGACCCAGGGTCTTCCCCGCAAATTCCTTCACCCCCGCCGTTGCTTTCGTCTTTACTGACTCCATATCCAGTTTCTGAATGCAGGCCTGTTTTCTCAATATTTGTTTTACTGTTCAGGCGTCATGTTACAGCGCAGGATGGCTGGACTGCAGCGGCTGCAAGGAAAACAACAAACGAAATTACGAGAAAAAAAATGAGCCCACAAGGAAGGCGACGATCCAACAGCCGGGAATAATTCTCAGCGCTAGGCTGAAAGCGCAGAGGCGAAAAGAGCCTGGTGTAAAAAGGGGGGATCAAGCGAGCAGTTCGCCTTCATCCACCACCAACTCATCTCCTGCCTGGCGTACAGTAGCCAAGCCAAGTGCCATCACGACGAAAGCGAGCGAAAAAATTGATAGCCGGCGTCGTGGAGCGATATGGATCTCTCTTCGCACCCAAAAAGGAAAGAGAGAGGGGGGAGAAACAGAGCTAATGAATGATGGATATGAAATAATTAAAAAAAAAATCCAACAAAACAAAAGTTAAAGTTCAGAAAGCGGGAGTGGGCGTTTGGAGTGGCTTCAATAAATCAAAGAGCGAGTGAGGCTGTATCGTGTCTCCTGTGGTGAGCGCAGGTTCATCTGACGTCGCGTTCAGCACCGAGGTCAGCGACAGCAACGCTCCGCGTCCAAACATCTGGCCAGCTGCTCAGCCCAAATAAAGGCCACACGCAAAACACAACATGCCCACAAACGCCATGTCTATATATTTATATATAGACGCTATAAAGGCTAAATGAACCTGTGTCTAATAGCAAATAAAAAAAAATAGTGAGGGGAAGAAAAGGAACTGCTTTATAGCTCAATCGGTCTCTTTATTTATCAGCTGAAATGTGAAACTAAATGAAGCTATTTTATATCAACTTGTGTTTTTTAACACTTTGAAGAAAAAACGAATATTAACAGCAACAGTACATATGAGAGCTGCAGTTCTCCTGAGGGCGGTGCTATGGAAACCAATGGAACAGGAGTGGATCTCCCCCACCCATCCCAGTGCTGCCCTCCAAAAAGCTCCTCAACGCAGGAATCCATCAATAATTTAGCCGTCTCCCCGGTTTTCCTCTCCTTGACAACCACATCTTCCCACAGAAGCATGAAGAAAATCTTAGAATAATTAAAAAGAAATCTTTCTCAAAAGCATACGTCGAATAATAATAATAATAATAATAATAATAATAATAATAATAATAATAATATGCTTTAATACGAAGATCTTATTTTATTCACAGTCAAATAACCTGGGGGAAGCGACCAGGCTCTTTTTATTTGTTGGTATGGGGCGACACCTGGTGGTTGAAAATAGCAGTCTGAAACTTTTGTGTGACAATCTTTGAGGTTATTCGTGCATATTTTGTGTGTCTGTTGTTAGATTTTTGTATTTATATTGCATTTGTATAATAGTTTATATTTGGCTTCTCCTGAAGTCATTATTCAAAAACTGGGTTTGTCTTCACTGATGTGCCGGAGCAACAGTGTGCATAGTTCTTACACTGACCTGATGAAAGTGCACACACGTTTCAAAGGAGCAAGACTTTCGTTCGAGTGTTTCTTTGTTGTTAACATTCAAGCATAAAAGCCGCCTAAACCAAGTGATGAACCAGTGAGTTGTCTACATATAACAGACAACTCAGCAAAGAACCAGAGATATATTCTATCTTGAGACACTTTGTTACAAGTAGCCTGACACAAAAACACAGAATTTGTTCCCCTTTCTTCAGTTGAATATATGAAAAATGCTGACAATAACACAGTTTGACAGGGATAAAACTGTACTTATTTATCAACAAGGTGATTCCCCAAAGAGCTATAAAAACCTTAGAAAAAAGTTTCCTTAAAAAAAATCAAGAAACTGGACAAGGGGAGGACAAGAGAAATGGACTAAAAACCACTGATGAACAGCATCTGAAAGTTATGTCTTTAAGATATAGGGAAAAAAATCAGCAGACGTGAGAGATGCATTCAGCCCTTCAGTTGATTCATCCACAGTTCACAGAAGCCTCACCAGACATGGTTTTAATGGAAAGGTGGCTGTAAAAACCATAAGAGAGGGAAACAGAGAGGAAAGGCTGAGGTATTCCACATTACACAAGGACTGGACTGAAAATCAGCAGCGAGAGGTCTGATGGACCAATGAATCCAGATTTGACAATTTTAGTTCAAATTGTCTTGAATATTTACAGGTCAGTCTGTAAAACACAGTGGAGCCTCATTAAGGACAAAGTATTTTCAGCAAATATATAAAAACACAAAATGGAGCACTGTCAGTCATAGATCAGCCTCTGCAGAGCCTGGACATCAACATTACCGAAGCAGTGTTGGATTATCTTGACACAAAATACAGAAAAAGGCAGAGCTTTGAATGTCCTTCAAGAAAACAGGAGAACTATTCCTGAAGACTACTTAAAGAAATGACTAAAAAGCAGCTTAAGAGAGTTCAGGCTGTGTTGAAGAATAAAGGTGGTTGTGCCAAATATTAACTGTTAAGCTTGTTTAAATTGTACAGATGTTTTTCTGTGGAGAAAAACGTGGTCTTAAAATAAAGTTGGATGAGATCTTTATGTTGGAGAAAGATGCAAAACATAGATGCGCTGGGTGTCTTATTGTAATTGAAAATAAAGCTCCAACAAAAAATGACTTTTCTTTATTTATTGGGAATTTTAACAATTTTAATAAGTTCCTGTTCAACAGTCGACAGAAAACTTACATATTGATACTGACAAAATATTTACATGATCACAGTTCATGCACAAAACTGGTACACTGCACATAGTTTGCAGCAGTAACAAATACTATGCAACAGATGTTGAGAAACAGATAGGAATTTTTTTTCTTTAAAAAAAACCATACAAAAACAAATTAAGACAGATGTTTAAGGCATTCGTTTGTTGGGAAGTCCATCATGGATGTTGCGGGATTTTGCACGCCTCAGTAAACAGTCATGCTCAACAGACACTGAAAGATTTTAAATCCTGAGACTGGAGTGAGTGTCGACTGTCAGATATATCCTGCTGATTGCATCAGCCGCTTTACTGTAAGAAGTTAAAGCACAAACACGGAAACCTAAAAAAGCATAACAGATTTATACGCACTCTATATGACAAATGATCAACTTATTAAAAAAATAATCAATCAGACGCTTGCTACAATGTAAAATGTAAAGCAGGAGTCTTATTTTTCATTAGTGTGGTGGAAGAGCTGTCTGAGCTAACACTGCTTCTTGGCCAGTTACGAGGTGATGAAGAGGACAATCTAAAACAGGGGTCCCCAATCCCAGTCCACGAGGGCTGATGTCCCTCCAGGTTTTAGATCTCACCCTGGGTCAACACACCTGAATCACATGATTAGTTCATTACCAGGCCTCTGGAGAACTTCAGGACATGTTGAGGAGGTCATTTATCCATTTAAATCTGTGATGGATCAAGAAGACATCTAAAACCTGCAGGGACACTGGCCCTCGTGGACTGAGATTGGGGACCCCTGATCTAAAAGAAAGAACCCAAATGCTGCAAGGTCTTTTATAGGCAAATGTAAAAGCATAAAAATAGTAACTCTAAACACAAATGCTTCAGGCCACAGGGCAGAAATGGATCAATAAATTAATTGCACTATAGCCCCTTAAAAAAACAGCATCTTTATATCTACAGCAGCACTTAGACGTCAGCTATAGTTAATGAGCTGGTTACTAAAACCATTTCATGTTACTCATACATATCCCCACCAGGCTACAAGAAGATCTGCTTCCTGTATAGTTCTCAGCTTGCGGTTGGACGATTAATAATATGTGGTGACATAACTAATGTGAAAGTTGAAAATTAAAAGTTGGCCATTTATTGTATAAACGGGGAAAAGTAAAACCAACACATGATCTGTCCAGTGCCCTGACAACGTGTTCTTCATGTAGTCTATTTTGTTTGTTTGTTTGTTTTTAGAGAAACTTTACAATTGGTCCCGCAGCAACTTGGTAATACAAGCAGAAGATCAGACACGAGCCTGCAGCTGCTGTCTTAACGCATTATTTCTGTCGCTAACTCAGGTCAGAGTGAGTGGAAAAACACCACACATCTGATTGTTACAGTGTTACTGCAGTGTGATGGAGGTACTTGGTTTTCAAATGCACAGTTTTAAAGAGCTTTTTTCTACATATAATAAACACTCAAACAATGAAACTCATAGTCTACTAGCTCGGCTGTAGATCAGTAGACATATTGTTATGTAGCTACCTATTAAAATTAAAATAAAAAACTAATCATGGTGAAGCTGTCCGAGGAAGCACCGCCAGTTGACTTGTGTTTCATCTCGCATATGTTTTTAAATATTTGTAAGCATGAGTGTTTTCTACATTCACAACTGACTAAATATTCAGTCCTTCATTCTCATCAAAGACTAGCATGCAGAATACTAAATTGACGTCACAGTCAGCTCTTTAAAGAGGAATCAAACCCACTGTCACACATTCAAGAAAACAAACCTTAACTGTATCAGAAAACACAGAGATTATGCTTTTATGACAAAGAAAGATGAATGTAAATACAGTTTTTATGGAAAATGAACGCTTCGTCTGCAAAAGAAGCTGATTTTAAGGAAAATAAAATGTTATACTGCACTGGATTTTAAATGCTGTATCTATGCGTTTCCTAACATAGGAGTATAATGTGGAAGGCTTTATTGTCCATCCAAAATGAAACAAATAGCGTTTTGAATTCAAAGACAGAAGCCCTTGCATATGGCTGTTCTCAGGGAGAAGAGAATACACAGACATGTCCGCCCTCGGCTTGGTTAGCTGGAGGTGCGACGCAGGTGCTACAGGCACTCAGAAAGCACTTCGTGTTTGTCTGGCGTCAACGACGTTTCCGAAGTTTGCGGCTCTGTGATGAAGCTGGCACTCAGCTGCAGTTTGAGCCTTTCCACCTCGTAGTTATGCAGGTGTTCTTGAATCAGGTATCGTTCTCGCTTGATGCGCGCCTTCACATCTGACGGGACGTCTGGGATCATCCACGCAATAAAGAACTTCACCACAAAGACCACATGCTGCAAAGAGAGCGTTGGTAAAGATATCATCACTTTGCAACATTAATTCAGGTTATTATTTATTTATTTATTTTTACGAGTGAGGAACGTGTGAGGGAAAAGTGTATTTTGTCTTACTTCCATGATAATAATGAAGGCCATTTTGGCTGCCAGGATGTGCCAGAACTGCATGGTGTGAGTGTACTCGTTCTTGTGGCCTGGAGGGTGCCGGTAGTCACGGTATCTGTACAGACCAACAAGAGAGCGGCGTCACATGCAAAAATTTCAAGGGTTTGCAGAGAATGGTCTGAAAATGAGAAAATATCCAGTGTTTGACATCTCTGGGGGAAACTAACTCAAATAACCACTCGATACACCACCAATGCTTGCAGAAGAACCTTATAAATTGAAGTGAATGGGCTACAGAAGCTGTCATGTCAATGTGAACCAACATCTCTGAGGAACTTTTCCAGCCAACCATGAAGAAATAAGGCAATTCTTAAGTCGAAAGAGGGTTCAATATGCTGCTAGCAGTGCGTGCCTAATGAAGTTACCAGTGAGTGTACAATAAGGCTCCCATAACAGACAGAAACATGAATAAACTGAAAAGTACGTAGATCTATGCAAACAGTAATTTGAACCTAACTGACAAGTTTGATGAAATGCCTTTCATAAAAGTTATGTTTGCTAACATGTAAACACAACATTAGTACTCATCTACAGTCAGTGAGAATGCCAAATATTTACTCTGATTTTTGCCTCACGAAAGCCTTTTCACCACCAATTGCTGCATGTAGCAGCTGGAAACAACACTGTAAGATTAGTGAGCCTGAATCTCAGATGAAAGATCCTAAAACACTCCATTGACAGGCACGAACTGCAGAGTCTTGCAATGACTTTCATTGGTTAACTCATTCTACCAATATTTTGTAAAGGATATTTATTAATGCTTTAAATATGCTGAAAATATCTAAAGAGCTTCTTTCAGCTCTAATACCTGCAGGTCGTATTGAAGTGACGAAACCAGTTGTCCTCAGTCATATTTTGTGGTCGTATCGGTATTCTGTATTCTGACAGGCTGCTGTTGATGTAGCCCTTCATGCTGGTACTGTTGCTGTAGGCATACAGGTACACCATACGGGGGATCATGTCTGAGGTGAAGGCCATGATGAAAGCCTGGAAGAAAAGGGACCACAAAAAGTTGTTTCTGAAGCTTATTTCCAGGCTGATACGTAAGCACTATCTCATGAAGTTTAACCTCATTTTAAATGCGATGAAAGGGGAAAAAAAACTCACATTGGTAACAACAGACAAGATGGCCACTGAATTTAGGATCTCCTGCCATGCTCCGATGTTTCGAGCCTTGGATGCCACTGGTCGCCTAAACTGGGTGGTGAACTTCCAGGCGTCCACCCTGATTTCCAGGATGTTGTTGAACAGGGCCAAAAGGGGGGCCAAGGGGAAAGAGGCCACAAAGAGAGTGATGAAGCCAAACTGGATCACTGGAATTACAGGGAAAGCAGTCAGGACAAGTTAAACATTTCCTGTTTAATGTGACTTTTTAATTGATATTTGAATTTATCAGAGAGACTAGTGAAGCATCTCACCCATCTCTAGGTACTCGTAGAACAGGCCCAGCTGGCTGAAGTTCTGCAGAACATGATCCTGCTCCCATCGACTGTAATGGTTCTCGGGGTTGTGACGTCCCTTTCTGCTGCTCCACCAGTTACGCATCAACCTAGCAAAAAAAATGTGGAAAAAATATGGTGGAGCTTTCCACAACGAGATTTTCAGAGCAAGAATGGTGACGTCAAGCTGCAGATTTTAAGATGCAGTTCTCCTCTGGGAGTTTAAGACACCACCTCAGCACCTCTAAAGTCCCTGCTTGTTTTGTAGCAATTTCAAAGGTTCAAGAAGGTTTCATTTTGTCATGGGTTCATGTAAAAAGTGTGATTTTTTTTAGTTTTTTATAAATACTGTTTTCTGTTAAGTCGCTTTCATTTATGCGCCAGGCACTTAAAATCCAGCTAATGATCTTCACTTACACTTTTAAGCTGCAATAGGCAGAAATTCTTTTAGCATGGCTGGACAAAAAATGCACGACAGCTTTTCAGTTTAATGTAATTCAAGAGAGGAAACTCTCCCAACTGCCTCTGGGCTTTGTTTTCAGGCTTTAGAAAATTTACTGTATGATGGAAGACTGTCAACAAGCAAGGCATTTTTCTACCTAATCAGGTAAGGTGAGGCAATACAAAGAGCAATACAGTCAAATTCACAATGGGAACTGGATGTGGTGGCTCCGTGCGTTAAATGGAGGGGTTTGGGTGTACCTGGCCTCTTGCCCTATGACAGCTGGGATAGGCTCCACCCCCAATGTTAGGCCCTGGTTTGACAATTTTTGCTAGTGCTTCTAGATGCCGATCCTTGTGGATACTTGTTTAGGTTTTTAGATGCTTTCCTGCTACAGCACACTTAATTCAAGTGATCATCTTGTTATCAGGCGTTTAATACGCGAATCACTTTAATTAGGTGTGTTAAAGCAGGGACTCAGGTCCTTAGGAGTGGGGTGACTGTAGCTCAAGAGGTAGAGCAGGTCACCTACTGATCGGAAGGTTGGTGGTTCAATCGCTGGCTCCTCTAGTCTGCATGCCAAGTATCCTTGGGCAAGACACTAACCCCAAGTTGCTCTCTGATGCATCCATCGGAGTATGAATGTGTGTGAAGAGAGCATTCAGACAGCACTCAGTTTAGAGTCAGTGCTTGTGTGAATGTGGCATGTTAAGTGTCATACACTTAACTGTGATGTGTGTGGGTAAGCAATAGTGTGTATATGTAAATGATGCTGTGTCTACATGTGTGTGTGTGTGTGTGCGTCAGGAGGTTGGAGAGGACTTTAACACGCAGTTATTTGGTTGTTGGATTAAATGTTTATATGAAAATTAACTTCATATTTGTTGAAATTGAAGTTACATTTTTTACTCTTGGACATTTCTTTCTAAGGGTAGGGTAAAATATTTTTAACTAAACTTTACGCCATAGATAGTTAATGTATTATCTTTGTGGTTTCATGTAAATCTCTGACTTTTTTCCAGACTTTGGAGCTGATGATGGTTTCACAGATTGTGGCTTATTGTTCGGCCAAATAAGACAAACATTTGACGGTACTCACGGCAGCAGAGCTTCTTGAATGTTCCCCCATAACTGTTTCCCCGCCATGACGATCAACAGCTGTGTGGTCAGCTCTATCAGGCAGCCTCCGGGGTCACACTAGGACAGCAAGAGACAGGCTTTTCTGTCACATTTCTTGTATTTATGAGGATGTCTGCTTAAAGAAATACGTCTCAGTTTAGAAAAAAAGAAACAATGCTTAAATGCTGTCTTTTAAAACTCACCTCCTCATTCCTAAATTTCTTCCATTTGCCAAACATGTATGTGTAGTTACCCGGGTAACCCACAAATTTGCCTTTGAAGAAGGCCACATAGAAGCAGGAGGAGTAGTAGTTGACAAACTGGAACATGAACATCTTCGTAATCAACCTGTTCTCATATTCCAGGTGAGTTTTTGGTATTTCTGCAGGAAGCAAAGCATCATCAGTTAGCAGATCAGATAGTAAATCATCAGTTTTATTGTATTTTCTAAATCCTGTTTGCCCAATTAAATCCCAGTACCCATATCAGTGATCCAGATGGCCACCTTCTCATAAAAGAAGTTAAGGATCATGATGATGACAAAATTGATGCAGGAAGCGGTGACAGAAGTCGCCAGCTGTGGGGTGATCAATCCGCCGACTAGCAGGGTCTTGTTTTTATGGTTGCCGGACTCTCCTTTATGGTTGCCAATGATACTTGCGAAGGATGCATAGACAGCCAACCTATATGCTATGACCCCAGTAATACAGGCCAGAATCAAAGAAATCTGTGGAGAGAACACACATGATTTATAAAGCTGTGACTAGTTATAAAATCACACACACATGCACTTCAGCTGAATAATCGCTTACCCAGAATGTAACAGTGGCTCCAGAGAGGCAGTAGCGAGCACACCTGGTGTGGAGGGGGAGATATGGCTCCATTTCCTGAAAGATAAATTGTTGTTATTTAAAGCTCAGACAGACAGAAAAATACCAAATAACCTTTTCAGCAAATTTAACTGCAATATCTGTTTTTCCAGCTTTAGAAAGCCGAGTGGGAGGCAGGAGGTTTGGCAGTGTAAAGGAGCAGGAAGAGGGAAATGGGTGCAAAATGCAATGAGGGCTTTAACCTGTGAGAATGAGGTTTAAATCCTGGGAAGGGGAGCCTTAAAACAGAGAGAGGAGCACTCTTTGTACTCAGTGTAATTCCCATTTTTTCCTTTAGGTCCAAGCTTTTTGCCTATTATAACTTTAATAGTTTGAAAAGCACCTGTGTGATCTTGTTGAGTCTCCTGTTAGTGCATTTGATCTCAAACTCAGGCCGAGTTTGAAGCTCTTGCTGTTCCTCTTCAAAGTCCACCAAGTCCCACTCGTACTCCAGCCGGGCCTGGCGCCGCTTCCAGAACTCCAAAAACAGAGTTACTGTCAAAGTCAAGAAAAAGACACGGCATTTTTTAAAAACCATAACTGGTCAAGATCGATCAAAACTCTCATAACTCTCACATCCATTTGGCTTTATGCTGCATTTTATGCTATGCTACCTACAAACAGCCCCGCTGCTTTGGCATAACAGCATAATTGTGCCAGCAAATCTTCCCGGACTGGAGCAGTTTAGGCAAAGTTGGACGCTCTTTTCGTGTGAAAGGGCTTTAACTGGGAAAATCTGGCCAACAGGAGGGGGTTTCGTTGGATCTCCTACAGAAGTCAAAAACAGCAAGAGCGGCACAGACTGACACTTACCCCAGATCCCCATAAACATGGCAAAGAACACGGTTGCCTCATTATCAAACAGATGGGATTGCTGGAAGAGAGAATATGGAAAAGTATAGGTTCCTCGGACAAGCACAAGAGATCACATGCTGGGAACAAACAGGGTAACATGCTGGTTACTCAGTATGTAGCTGTATGATTAAATGTGGTCAATCTAAAACATTTTAGTCTATGCAATAATAGTTGACCTTTTTTCACTGATTACATAAACCGCATTGATTTAAATAAATTGATACAATGTAACATATGTGTAAATGAAATTATAATAACGCGACCAGCTAATATATGAAATGGAATAATTACCCAGGATGAGAGACACGTTGAGTCGAGCCTCCAGAAAGTGCAGTTTTTATCGCAAAGAGGACACATCATGATACTGCCTCCTATTTTAGGGTCACATATTTCTTTGCTAAAAATAAAACAAAATAAAGAAACCCACAGATGAACATACAGTACACACAGTAGAAGGCAAT
The DNA here is from genome assembly GCF_964374335.1 of Astatotilapia calliptera. NCBI lineage: Eukaryota > Metazoa > Chordata > Actinopteri > Cichliformes > Cichlidae > Astatotilapia > Astatotilapia calliptera. The sequence continues at coordinate 19,602,231 of NC_137422.1, forward strand.
TCAATAATATTCAAAGTGTCTGTATATAATATTGTCTAAAAAGGGTATTTTGCCATAGTATAAGCATTAAAGGGACATTTCATCGCTCTAAAGCACATTCACGGTTTCCTCTGGCCTCGTGTGTTGTTCGTCCATTCTAGACCTAGAGGGCATAGTAGCGGCACATGACCTAAAGTGGCTCAAGTGCTCGGATCTGGCAGTGAACTGCAGGCTGGGCAGCCTCCATTTATCCACTTAAAATTGGGTGTGCAGGGTTTTTTTGTGAACAGTTCGGTGATCCAGCTCCACCAACTACAGGGACAAGAGGCGCAAGCCTGCAGAGGTCTGTCAAGGAACTAGCCGAAGAAGTGGAGGAAATGAGCTACTGTTTGTGGCTACAGAGGAGGGTCAGATGCAGGGGGTGGCAGAGGGATATCCTGATGTAGCCAATTGCCGCCTCACCTGGAGATGTACAGGGTACAGGGTGAAACATTAGTGACAGGTTACCAGCTGAAGACCCTGAATCTGACCCAAAGTGCACTGGAGGAGGTGTGAGGCAGAGGGCTGAGCAGGAAGTCTAGAACCTGTATATTTTATTTGGTTTTTAAATGGATTGAAAAAGTGTCTTTCTATCTGTGACAAGAGTGTGATAGGATGTAAACACTGGTGACAAAGAAAAGAGCACAAACACAACAGCTACAGTCTGCATAGCTTGGTGCTTGGTTTTATATTTATATATATTATACAGTGGGGCAAAAAAGTATTTAGTCAGCCACCGATTGTGCAAGTTCTCCCACTTAAAATGATGACAGAGGTCAGTAATTTGCACCAGAGGTACACTTCAACTGTGAGAGACAGAATGTGAAAAAAAAAATCCATGAATCCACATGGTAGGATTTGTAAAGAATTTATTCGTAAATCAGGGTGGAAAATAAGTATTTGGTCACCTCAAACAAGGAAAATCTCTGGCTCTCACAGACCTGTAACGTCTTCTGTAAGAAGCTTTTCTGTCCCCCACTCGTTACCTGTATGAATGGCACCTGTTTGAACTCATCATCTGTATAAAAGACACCTGTCCACAGCCTCAAACAGTCAGACTCCAAACTCCGCCATGGCCAAGACCAAAGAGCTTTCGAAGGACACCAGGAAAAGTATTGTAGACCTGCACCAGACTGGGAAGAGTGAATCTACGATAGGCAAGCAGCTTGGTGTGAAAAAATCAACTGTGGGAGCAATCATCAGAAAATGGAAGACATACAAGACCACTGATAATCTCCCTCGATCTGGGGCTCCACGCAAGATCTCATCCCGTGGGGTCAAAATGATCATGAGAACGGTGAGCAAAGATCCCAGAACCACACGGGGGGACCTGGTGAATGACCTGCAGAGAGCTGGGACCAAAGTAACAAAGGTCACCATCAGTAACACACTACAACGGCAGGGAATCAAATCCCGCAGTGCCAGACGTGTTCCGCTGCTGAAGCCAGTGCATGTCCAGGCCCGTCTGAAGTTTGCCAGAGAGCACATGGATGATACAGCAGAGGATTGGGAGAATGTCATGTGGTCAGATGAAACCAAAGTAGAACTTTTTGGTATAAACTCAACTCGTCGTGTTTGGAGGAAGAAGAATACTGAGTTGCATCCCAAGAACACCATACCTACTGTGAAGCATGGGGGTGGAAACATCATGCTATGGGGCTGTTTTTCTGCCAAGGGGACAGGACGACTGATCCGTGTTAAGGACAGAATGAATGGGGCCATGTATCGTGAGATTTTGAGCCAAAACCTCCTTCCATCAGTGAGAACTTTGAAGATGAAACGAGGCTGGGTCTTCCAACATGACAATGATCCAAAACACACCGCCCGGGCAACAAAGGAGTGGCTCCGTAAGAAGCATTTGAAAGTCCTGGAGTGGCCTAGCCAGTCTCCAGACCTCAACCCCATAGAAAATCTGTGGCGGGAGTTGAAAGTCCGTGTTGCTCGGCGACAGCCCCAAAACATCACTGCTCTCGAGAAGATCTGCATGGAGGAATGGGCCAAAATACCAGCTACTGTGTGTGCAAACCTGGTAAAGACCTATAGTAAACGTTTGACCTCTGTTATTGCCAACAAAGGTTATGTTACAAAGTATTGAGTTGTATTTTTGTTATTGACCAAATACTTATTTTCCACCCTGATTTACGAATAAATTCTTTACAAATCCTACCATGTGGATTCATGGACTTTTTTTTCCACATTCTGTCTCTCACAGTTGACGTGTACCTCTGGTGCAAATTACTGACCTCTGTCATCATTTTAGGTGGGGGAACTTGCACAATCGGTGGCTGACTAAATACTTTTTTGCCCCACTGTATATATTTATAGTAATGGGACTGTAAACGCTTGAATTCACAGGTGAAGCGGTGTGGCCCAATACTTTTGTCCACATAGTTTATATAGAAATTAACCAGTTTGAAAGTCCTGCACAGAGCCCTGACATTAATCCCAGCACACACTTTATGACTGTTAAACAGGTGAAACAAGTAGTCCATCACTGACTCCACCAGCCCCCTTGTTGGTGAATGTGAGAAAAAATATCAGTGTGCCTTCCTTAAAGAGCACAGGTTCTTATTATACAATATGCCTGCTGGTTTTAGTTTTCACTGGTCAGCAATTATCCATCTATTCTCCTCCTCTTATCCAGTTCAGGGTTGCAGGGCAGCTGGAGCCCATCCCAGCTAGTACAGGGTGAGAGCCGGGGTACACCTTGGAAAGTTCACCAGCTCCGCAGGGTTAACACACACACAATCATACCTATTGGCATTTTAGAATCACCAGTTAACCTAACCCCACTAAATGCATGTCCTTGCACTGTGGGAGGAAGCCAGAATACCCGCAGAGAAAGGATGGATTTGAAGCCAGGACCTTTTCACTGTACCACCTCTCTGCCTGTGGTCAACAATTACATACACTTAAATGGCAGTTTAATGGTCTCCCCTAGCCTGAACTATTGCAGTCAGCTAAAATGTCAGATCATGAAAAGTTTTATTGTTATGATTTACAGTAAACAGTCTGAGAGCTATTATTATTTGGAAGGTTGCAGTTTGTGGTGCTGATGACCTTCTACATTATAGAGAGCGCTGTGTATGTTAACTAGCCTACTCTGCTCAATATAGACTACATATAACAGACAAAATATAACTTTGCTTTAATTGACTGCAAAGTGTAATTAGTCTCTTTCTAAAATAATTTAAGCAAAACAAAAGAAAAAAAAACTATAACCTTCACAGGAAGCAGGATTTACTGCAACATCAGATAAGCTTATTTTTAGCCAGGTGTACTTACAGTAATAAAAAGACTTCTTCCTGTATAAAGTAGATGAAGTAAATTGTTTACTTAGGTTTGTCCAAACAGCTGCGATGCCCCCTGGTGGCACTAACCTTGTTATGTTGTCATCATAACTGAGCACTCCATAGATGAAACATATAAGGCCCACAACAGCTGCCAAAAAGAGCATCTCTGTGTAGAAACCCAACCAGGCAAAGTAGATCCCGATCTTTTCTCCGTAGTACTTCCTGCAAGCAAATGAAGAGTTTAACATCAAGACAAATGGAAATTTTAGACGTAAGATGATATGGGACGTGTGTTTGTTTACTTGATGAGGTTGAGGGGCTGCTCTTTATAAAAGCAGAGAAACCTGGCCCAGTGCTTGTACAGGTTGTAACGCTCCTCTGCATTTCTGCCCTTTTTCCAGTACCGACACTGAAAGCGAAAGACACAATGTCAAAACAGGACCCGCTGAACAAAACACACTTTGAAGTTGGCAACGTGTCTTACATCATGAAGGGGGAAGGCCGCCGTGTAGGTCCCATTGCTGAGTAATCGCTTGATTCCCGTCTTTTCTCTATCTTTCTGCCCCTCTTTGTAGTACGCACAACGAGACAGGATGTAGAACACCTACCAACGAGAAGGAGGTTTAACAGAAGATTAAAGGATTTGGATTTACCCTTTCATCCAAATGCATTTTACGTTTTGCCTGACTGATACAAAACACTTTTGTGGTCATTGGGGTAAAACCCATAAAAGGATCTTAATTAATAAAAAACAAAATCATTAAGAGATTTAAAATATATCTTTGAAATACTAACAATTCTATTTCTTGTGGATGGTGGGAAGAAAGTGTCTTTGTCCCCGATGAGGAAGAAGTCAGTCTTGGTCTTGTCGAAGTGGTAGGTGAAATAGTCCGGTTCTGGGTGCATGATGTTGCCCGGCAGTCGAAAAGGCTGCGTGAGCCACTCCAGAGCGACATCCTGACTTTGAGGAATGTCACTCTTCTTGAAGGGAACTTTAATCTTCAAGACATCAGCGTAGGTGGCCAGTACATCCCTTGGAGCGTGGATCTTTAGGAAATAGGTCTTTTGGTCCTTGGAGTCCTGGTGGAAAAATAAGGAACACTTAAAGGAAGCATCTTTGTTAGGATTTTTGAGGCAATAATCATGGCATTGTCAAACACTGAGCCATCCCTTTAAGACAATTATATCTGGACTCAGGTGTGCCTTAGCACACTGTCCACTAGGTGGCGCTTGAACTACACAGTTGAATTTCTTACCGATTTGTCTTCTGTCTCCAGTTCCAGTCCTCTTTTCTCCAGGTTGGCTTCAAACGCCCTCCTTCTCTCCTGTGGATAAACACACAAACCAAAAACATTGGCGCTCAACAGACTCATGCCTGTTTTCCTTTTTACGGATCCATGACAGGGACATTCAGCCAAAGCCTTTTCCTATTTATTTATGAGTATTTACGACTCAAACCTTTACAGTTTTCCCAAATGAAGGTATGAAGGCCTACAGGCACGGGTTTCGGATTAAAACTGGTAAAGCACCAGCAACTTATTCAGGGAAAAGTTGACATCTTAATCAACAACAGGCACTGAGCATGTCAGTAACTGACAGCACAACTGCCCACATGTCTGCTACAGAAGCACAAAAGTGACCTTCACTCCTTAATGTAGGGAGGGATGGCCACATAACAAAACATTTAAAAATATAAAAATGTACCTTTATTTGATACACTTTGAATGAATCAAAATAAAACATGACAACAGTGAGCTATAAAAAATAGCTTATGTATATATTCAGTGTATTCAAATGACAGATACAAAAATGTGGTTAAAGTTGAAATCTTGGCAAGCCTCTTAAAGCAAATGACAAAAAGTGTCATGTTTGTGTTGGATGTTTGGAAACTCATGCAGAACATTTCAGATGCCATCATGAAAGTGTACCATGTCTGGTTTTCTAACGTCTGCTAAAACCCACGTGAGCTTGAACGTTGTCGTTTTGCTATTCAACATCCAGCATCATCTTGGTCAGATCAAACTTTTAGAACAGAGGTGAACACGCCCATATTTATACATCACGCACCCCTATACGCCCTGTGGTGCCAGGTGTGGTTAACATGAGGGTACCCTAGCAAATGACAAAACATTTGCATTTGATTGAGTGAATACATTTCAGCAAAGTTAACAAAAAACTGTATTACCAAGATCATACCTACATATGAATGTTTGATCTCATACAATCTTATTCGTGAGGGCTGTGAGAGTGAAAATGTAAACATCTTCTCCTCGGAGTGCAAGGGTATTTATAACACTTCCTTGGGGATCTAGTGTGCTCTATGTCACTGCATCAGTGATTTTTCTCCCTGAAATGCAACTGAGCAGCACTGGCCCTGTATCCAGACGCAGCTCCTGTGCTCTGCTATCCTGGATCTTAGAGCTCTGTGTCTTTTTTATATATGCTAGGCCACGTGGACATTAGATGAGACAGATGCCACTTGTTGTGGGAGCATGTGTCTCTTTGTGGTTTTCCTTGTTATCCAGTGGGTGTATGTGATACTCTGAGAGTATGCACCCCACTGATAAGTCCCTCCTGGAGGATTAAGGAAAGTATTTTTAAAAGGGATAAGACTCAGTCTACTGCCATTTGTCTCGAGTTTGGAGGTTGTTAAAAGAAAATACTGGAATTTGCCATTAAATAGTGAATCAGATCTCTTATGTGGTAAACTTAAGCATGACATAATAAGTGTTCAGAGGGGTGTACTATAAAAGAAAATCAGCATAGTAACTATTAGATAACCTGCTCCAGACCAGATTACTGTAGGTTTCAGTAAGCTGCATTTTCTCTGACACCGTATCCTGTAAGTGTAATATAGATACTTTGAATATGCTCCATAAACGGTAAATTGACTCTACTGGAGCACTCAAAGCATTTCATACAACGTGCACTTTTTTCTACACCTGAGTGCTAATGTAACATTCACATCCTGGTAAATGCACATTGGGGTTCAGTATCTGGCATGCAGACTGAAGCAGCCAGGGATTGAACCACCAACCTTCCACTCAGATGACCTGTTCTACCTCTTGAGCTAAAGACTACTCAGAATATAATCAGTAGAGCTGACTAAACGCCACTGAGTAAAGCCTAGCCTTGTGTCACACTGTCACAGTAATTTCCTTTCATTTATATTCAGAAGGTCGTGTACATTTTTAGATTTGGCCTTTTTTTTAAACATTGCTTTGTTTTGAAGCTTCTAGAACACAAATGAGAAAACTGTCCATTTATATTTGCACCATATTAACCACTGAAGATATTCAATTAACAAAATTAATTCCACTTTGATCTGGCGACAAACTTAAGCAATTCTCCTTTAGGAGGCTAAGGAAAAGTGTAAAAGCTAAACACACTGAGCAACCTGTAATCTTTAAGTGCATGCAGTTTTAAGTTTCAGAGCTCTAAAGTGCAGTTTTCACATTAGAAATAAGCAGTAGTGCCAATGTAGTAGAAATATATTAATATATTTAGGCCTATTTTACCACTCTGTGCACTTGTGATAATTTCCACAGAATTACTCTCATCAGTTCCTCTGATATTGTCTCTGACTGGAGTAAAAACCCAATTTTGTACATAAACAGAGCTAGATGGCATTAGCCAGCAAAGCCTGGCAATGTTAAACTTGTTCCACTCCTCAGGTGACCACTCCCTTGTTGTTTCTTTAATAGCTTTGTATCTATGTGATGTTTGCACGTCTACTTTTTTCCCCAAGCAATTTTTTGACCACTTGGGGACAGTAAAAACAAATTTCTGAGTACAAAAGAAGCACACAGCAAAATATTGCAGGTATTCACTTCTTTAAAGGTTTGTTTTTGGGCCTTTAAAGTCTCCTGAAGGATGTATCTGGCTGTTTGGATCCGCTATGTTCACCATCCAGCTTCTGTGTCCAAAAGAGCCCCTTTCGAGGGCACGATATAACAATCCACAATGTTATCTTTCTCTGTTTAATCTGTTTCTTCTACAATACCCACCAAATCCACAATGCAACATATAGTAGTTTTCCAAGGCCTGTATATTAGTTTCTGCAAACATAAACTATGCAAACATAGTTTCTTCCCATAATGGAACCACAGCGATGACTGTGATGAATAATGCAAAGTTGATGATGACCAGTTAAGTGTCTGAAATCTTGATTTAGTGCTGACTGTGCGTCCGGTACAAGGATGTGTCATAGCTTGCAATTGTATGACACTATTCCCTCTTCACTGCTTGAAAGGAAGGCAACTCATGAAGGCTCACGAAGATATTTCGTGTACCTTCACTTCTTAAATAACTGAGGGAGAACTCAAGATATTTAACCCCTTGAGAGGATCTTCTCTTTGGAGGGTTGTTGACCCACTGCTATTAGGATGTTTAAAGCCCCATTCTCACATTGCTTGAGATGATCTCAATAAGTTACATGATGAGGAGGAGGCACAGTGTCTTATAGAGGTTTCACATCTTGGCCTTGCTTCATATCTTGGCTCATAGGATGTCTCACATGATTAACAGTCTGGGTTTCCATTTACAAATGTCATATGTTCACAGAAAAGGGGTTGACTCTCACTTCCTCTTTACAGCATGGATTCCTGTTCCAGTTAGAAATTGCATAATACTATTGTCTGCTAGCATTTTAAAACGCTGAGTAGGCAAGTAATGACAATTTGGCCCTTTTCTGTTACGCTTACCTGTTTCTTTTCTCCGTCCTTGTCATCTACGTAGGACAACACAAAGTCTATTCTTCGTACTCCGTCCCTAAAGAACACAGTGTCTCTGCTTGGGTCTAGTTTGTCTGTCTGCAGGAGAAACAACCACAAAGTAGAGCTTTTAGCTTTGAAACATTGGGAAGCCAAACATACGTCCACCCTTGACAGATACAGACAGAAACAAATTAAACTGACTCAGGCTTGCACTCATACAACTGGATACATAAAAAGCACAGAGGAAATATACCCTCCTGAGTCACAAAGAAAAAAATATTTTGACATTAAGCTGAAATCATACTTAAAGATCATATAGATGACATAACACCTTGTGTCAAAATTTGGAGAAGGGGCTAAAATGACAACTTCAAAAGTCCATTATGGATAAGAAGTATTGTATATGATAGATGTTTGAAGGAAATAATCTTTCCATGGCAGCCTTGTTCCACTTTGTTTAAGAGAGTTCTCACTTTCCAGAGGGCTTTATTCTATTCTTTTTTTCTTTATCCAAACAATACTCAGGATTTTCTATGAATCTGTTGTGGTCAGTGCCATACTCTATGCTGTTGCATGCTGGGGCAGCAGGTTGAGGATCCTGGATGCCAACAGACCCAATAAACTCATCCGTAAAGCCTGTAATGTTGTAGGGGTGGAAATGAACTCTTTAAAGGTGGTGTCGGAGAGGTGGATGTTGTCCAAGATAAAGACAGTGCTTGACAATAGCTCACACCCACTCCATGAGTGGGTGTGAGGTCAGTCACAGGAGCACGTTCAGTGAGAGACTGAGATTATCCAAATGCATCGCTCAGAGACACAGGAAATCACTCCTGCCTGTGACTATCTCACTGTACAATCCTCCATCTAATGCACACGTGCGCACTGCAATCGTTGCACATCCTTAACATCACATCCTCTGCAGAGAAAATTACAAAGTCAATATAACAATGTGATCTATATATATTTAATTTTGTGTAATATACTGGGATATTTATTATTAGATGCATTATTATTTATTTATAACTTTGTTGTATAATATTTATTGATTATATTATTTGATTTAGTTTAGTTAGTTACTGTTCTTTACTGGGATTAATAAAGCATTCTGATTATGGTTTTCCCACTTATCAGAAACATCAAGATCATTTGTTACTCTGACAGCTTACTCTTGAAGCATCTGTCTCAGCTTATTGAATCGGCTATAACTAGGAGCTAGTAAATTCAGATCTTAGGTTATCTAAATCATGCTGAAACCAGAGCTGCTGAATAGAAAGTCGCGTCATCTCTGTTCACTCCAACTGGCCATTGTTTTACAGCAATGGTGGAGCACGGAGCTTTGCTAAATTTCCAAAAGTTAGCAATACATGGTAGCCGTGCCATAATCATATAGCAGCAGAGAAGTTTGATATGCATTTTTCAAAGGTAAGAAGTTGAAAAACAAGTCTGTGTGTTATCAGTATACACTCTATTTTAGGACTATTTGAAGACTACATGACAAGAGGCAGTAAGTCCTGGTGTCCACTACGGAGGACAATGAAGTTTAGTTTTGGAAGTAGTAAAATTACTGTGCAATTTTGATATCCTACTAACTCAAAGTTAAGACTCTCAAATTGAAGAAACAATTCTTATGCAATCGAATTATAATATCTGCAAAAAGTCCCCAAAACAAACAGTGTTACTTAACCTCTCTTGTGGCCATAAAATATGGAAGCTGAAATTTCCATCATTTTGAAATGAAGTCAGAGAAGTCATGCAGACTCCATAAATGCTGCTTGACAAAGTGATCGTAAACTCATGTCCCCAACATAGGAAAAAAATTAATTGCTGGGTCTGAGGATGATATATGCAGTTTAGACCACTGATTACAGAGACATCAACCCGTTCTGGCTCTTCAGCCGAAAAGCATTTTTAAAAAAACACTTTCTCTGACTAGAAACATTTAGAGGGCAACAATGATGACTGTAAAGAAACCAGATTTAACTGCAAAGCCGGAACGCTACACAATCAAAGCCTAACATTACACAAAAATAGCGGACGGTAGAGGAAAAATGTGTCGTGTCTGTATCGTTACTTAAATTTCAGTATTTGATTACCTGAATGCATTTAGAATTCTAACATTAAATACTTTTCCATTAATGTAGAAATTCATCTTTACTGTTTCCGTATATAAGAAACCTTTACGCTTAAATAAACAATAACCATTATTTTCAGCTACTCTAATTTCATCTATCATGCATCCATGCACGCACGATCATTAAACAAAAAAAGAAATTGAATGTATGTTAGTTTTCTCTGCATATAAAGGCAATCTGAGTTTGTACTATACATTAAATAATTTAGCTTGGGATCTCGAAATAACTGGTGCTGCATGGTAGGTAGCAAAACGAGATATTTGAGCTGATATTCAATAAAAATAGTGAGAAATAGCATGTCTTAACTCCACTTTGAGCTAGTTAGTGTGAACTGCCTGTATATATATTTTTAATGTTTATAGATAAAGTCTAAAAATAATGTTAATTAATTTAATGCCCAAAACACACTACATGGAAAACTTGAGTTTAAATGATGTCATTTTGTGGATTAGCTTTGTTGTTCTATTAGTATGTTTCACATTTATATGGCTTCATTTCTTATTATGATATTAAATCTTTGCTGCTTTTCCATTTTTGTTTATTTTAATAATTTTTGTCTGTCATTGATTGCATGACCCGTCTTGCAATGAAAGAATAACAAAATAAAAAAGGTAACATACATTTGAATTGAAATGTTTAAAAAAAACAAAACATACTTTAAGAACTATATACTATTACAGTGACTTGACTAGGACTTGAAGTGCCATGTTGCCTGAGCAGTTTGCTGCACTCCACCCAGGGTTTTTTTTTTTTCTTTCTTATCAGACGCTGTCATTGACTAACAGACTTTCCTCTAAAGGAGTGTGACTCAGCTTCTTATATTCAGGGTGCAATTTGTGGGGAGAAAACCACAGAGGGTTTATTGTCTGAATCCTGTTAGTGTTTATTACTGCTGTCAGTTTCCCATTTATAACAACTAAACTAATTATAACTTCAGCTAAACAAGATCACACAACCACAGCCTTTAAAATAATATTACAACATTTTTCTGTGACATTATCTGTCTTATTATGGCTTTAAACACAGGTGACCCAGTCGAGACAAACTGTTTAACATCCCAGATTAAATCACATTTCCACTTATTGCTATTTAACCTCAGTTTTAAATGAAAAAATCTTAAATTTCAACTGCACAAAATGCTGCCAGTTTAAAAATAATGCAGCAATATTAGGCTTAGAAAACAGACTTTTTCTGCAATCCTGCAGAAAAAGTCTGTTTTCTGATTTTTAGAGTTAACATATATGCAAGTTATGTGTTTTACAGCATCCTGAACCATATGTGAATGACTCTCAGGTTAGGCTCGATCTTTTCACTCAGGAGTGTGGCTGCTATTCTTTATCGGCCCATCACAGTAGCGGCACCATTACTTTCAAAGCCAGCAAGCAGTGCACTTCATTTCTTCATAGACAGCGGCCTGTTGAGTGCAATTCAACGATTTTAAATACAGCATTGCAGAACTCATAGTTGTAGGAAATTCAGATGTTAACAATCGGGGATAATCAGTATTTTTCAAGTATTTTTTTCCACACGAAGTAGAAATATTTCTAGGATTTTCTTGTGAGTTTCCTGTTGATTTCTCCAGGTAATTTAGCTAACTCTGAAACAACAGTGCTTAGTGGTTTAATAAAAAAAAAAATAGAATAGAAGCACTCCAGATCATTCCCCTCCCCTACTTTGTGTCATACCTGTCACAGGATCACAGTGCTGAAAGTGAAAGACAGCATCTGATTTAAGTGTTGTTTGCACTGTGGATCATTTCAGATGCAGTGCTAAAAATCAGATGGGGCGGTAAAAATAATTTGGCAGAAGCAGGGACATATAGACCAGAGGCAGAGGAATACAGCTTGGTCAACTACACCCTGTTTGGACGGTTAATAAAACATCTTTTGACCTAATGAGAAAATTTTAAAAATATAGCGATTCAGTGTTCAATGGTTATGCACTGAAACCTCATGCACACATATCAGAAATATACCATCATTTGTATTATTAAGATACATAGTGCATCTGTGGAATGACCTCATTATGTCACTGAAAAACCAAAGAGACAGTTTATTTCAGTCTTGCTGAAATGAGCGGCACTCTGTGATAACATGGCTATCTTGTGACTCATCAGAGTCATCAATCAGAGGGGTGAGTCACCAAAGGGTCATCTAAGATTTTAAAATTACTCATACATACAGTGAACACTGACATAAACAATTTAGTTGACTACAAAGGAAATAACACACAGACAAAAGGCTGCTCAATTAACTGTTAATGGAAATCTTAATGGAAATAGATATTTTTATATATGCTTGTTTACATTTAGTAGGGAGATAGGAATCATCATGAAGTTAGCAACTAGCAGCGTTTCAATGCATCCAGTATGTATTGTATTAAACAAAGGAGGCATAGCACATTAACCAGTGCTTTGTGTGCACATCGGTTTACTTTTGAAAAATAGTTGCTCTGAGCTGACCAGCTCCTCTCATACAACTAGCAAAAAAGTGATAAACCTTTAACTGTCATTCCCAAAATGTCTTAATTTTTTTTAGCTAGCTAGATAGAAAGGGAATGTGTTGAAATGCTCACAGATACACCAGCACTCACTTCTGTATTTCCTGGCAGTGGTGCCCTTTCAGATAAAGAACCATTTCCGCTGCTTTCATCTGCAAAATAAATGAAGAAAAGAATAACATCAAGAGAATTATACAGCTGTACAGAAGAGTGCAGTAACAATGCTGTTCATGTTTTAGAATTCAGTCTTTGGTATGTAATAGCATAGTAATTATCTAGTTATTATCGTATTATTGTATTGTAATTGAACTGGTCTAAATACACTCCATCCATTCATCCATCCATTTGCTTCCAATCCAATTCAGGGTCACGGAGGTGGTGGAGCCTCCTCCAGCTGCCATAGGGTTAAAAGTGGCATACACCTTAGACAGGAGTTAACTTGACACACAACTCAGTGTGAGGAATATCTGCAGAGAAACCACACAGGCACATGGAGAACATGCAAACTCCACACAGAACGGTCCCATGAACTCCAGACTTTCTTGCTCTGAGGTGCAACAAGATGCTAACTACTCCACCACTTTGCTGCCCAGTCGAATAAGTCGAATCATTAAATGATATATTTGTTCATGTCAGTAAATGGTTGTCTCACGTAGGACTTAGTGGTCTTTTTCATGTTAGTTTGTGTTGCTGAAGGATTAGCAGCACATAAACTCAAACATAGCCAATCTTAAACAGGTAACCCAGAGACGGGTACCTGGTTGAAGTGAATTAAGCTTAAAATGCACATACTTACAAATTTGCAGACTTTAAGCAAAAAACATGATTAATGAATTAAACATGATTGATTTTTCTAACTTCTCAAAAGCAATAGTTGCATATATATCATCTAAATTGACAGTAAGTAACTGTTAAACTAGTTCAAATAATTTGGACCGCAGGATAAATTAAAGCTCACTCATAACAAAAACATCCCTTTAAGAAGAATCAGCTGCCAAATTACTGTTATGGCTACAAATGCATAGTAGACAGCATCAATATAACAAGAGCCAATGAAAAAAAGACTACAGGAGGCAATATCAGGAGATACTGACTATCACCATGTTTGTAAGTACTGAGTTGAGAGAGATGAAAACACAAAGGCCACATTGCACATACACACTTATGCAATGGCTCGCCACATTCCAGCAGAGCCTCTCCGGCCCTGCGTGGCAGACTCTGGCAGAGGAAATGTGCTCATGTTGCACTGCTCTGCTAGCCGCCTGCTTCCCTATTATTCCTGGATGGTGGGAAAGCTGCACTTCCTGTGGGGGAGGCTGCATGACAAAAACATCAGTGAGAGGGAGGAGCTGGCCGTTGAGGTTGCTGTTGTATCAAAGGGTCCAGCCTCCTCCTAAAAGAAGCACACATGCAGCACACAAAGAACACAAAGCGCTTCAGTCTCCCTCAGCTTGCACTGGCAGAGACCTTTCGTTAAGCAGGAGGGTCTGACAGACAGCAGTGACAGCCAATAGCAGCAGTACTTCACTGAGAGGCCTAAAGAGGCACTTGGAGTAAGAATATGGCATATCAGTTAGACTATAAGAATCCACAGGAAATATAAGTAGCATATTACACCGTCTTTCCAATTAACCCTGTGTGAGCTGCTTTTTTCCTCTCCTATCTTTTTTATCCCACTTGTTTTGGTCTAACTCCAACTGTGCCAAGCCGTCCACAACCTGGCTTAGAGCAAACAAAGGCAAAAGGCCAGCAACTTCCACAGAGAGACAGACTGAAGGAAAACACAAAGTAGCGTTCCCTCTGTGAAACAGGGCAACAGACACACTTACTAGAACAGATGGCCATAAATGAGTCTTCACTGGAAATTACTACCACGTATTAAAATGAGACAGCTATTAATTTGGGCAAAACTGAATAAGTGAGAAGTGCCATGCGCTCTTTTAACTACCCACTTTCCACCCATTTAACCCAATTACACGTCTCCTGCTATCTATTTACAGGAGCTGAGATACTCTCTCGTCAGCATGATTGTCAAAAAACATGTTACTAACTTCGTGGGAAATGAACAGTGGCATTTTGAACCATCTCCAAAACAAATGAGAGCACCATTGCTGAGTATTGACCCTGATATAGCCAAACAGCATTTCAAAACCTGTTGCATGACTGAGATGCAGTTGAGAGATGTGCTTTTAGTGATTCCAGTTCATAAAAAGTTGTGCATACCTCATGCCCATAGGTCCTGCCCTGTAAGACACACCACAAGGCCAAAACTGGAAGTAGATCAGTGCAAACTCATCCAGGAGGTAGTGACTTTATACATGTGCGATGCAGCCAAGAACAGAATCAACTAATCTCTTTTCCTAACTGAGTTGATTCTATCCAGAGACATGATGCTGTACTGATGTTCAGACGGAGCAGAGGAAGGCGAGAGATTCACATGTAGCCGAAGCAGAGGCATCTGCTGGTGTTATGAGCTGTAAACAGAACAAGGTTGTAGCAGATGTATGCACTGAGCTTTCAGAGCTTTATCATAAGAACAATCGAAAAACTATTTTCGCATCTTTACTTTCTGCATCATTGGAATTTGAATCGTGTTAGGAAATAACAATCATTAAGATCTTTAAGATAAAGTCTATCTGTGTTGTGCGAAAGTCTTGAGCCACCCCTCATTCTTGTAATAGTGGGCTTCAGCAATAGTTCTTCAGACCTTCCAAAGGTCTCTCAAAGTTTTCTTTTGTCATTAGCTGTTTTTTCACTTATTTTCAGTCTACTCTTTACAAATCCCCACTTTCAGAGGAACATTTGTTTTATTGTATAAGCCACTTAAAACTGACCTAATCATCGTTCAACAATAAAAAAAAAATCACCAACTCAAGAGATGAACCTGACACAGGACCTGGGAGATGCACCCACTGATCCATCTAATGTTTGCTGAAGCCACATCAGAAATATCAATAAGCCATTTCTAACGAACAGGAACCAGGAAAGGAGGCTGAGGTATGCCAAATTACACAAGGAATGGACTAAATGAATCCAATTTTCAGACCTTTGGTTTGATACAACATCTGTATCTGTAAAACACAGTGGAGGCGCCGTCCTGGTTTGGCGCTGCGTTCCAGACAAATATCTCCCCTCAATTACTGCTTCACATCAAACTTATTCCGTCAGCAAGATTAAGAACAGTGAGGAGTGACCAGCATCAGAGTTGGAAAATCTCCATTACTCTAAATAATTAAAGAAATCAGAAATCAATTCACATTACATGAGTGGAAGAGAAGAGGAGACCTTGTGCCAGGATACCGGTTCCCTAAAGACAGCACTGATCTTGCAGAATAGAAAGAAAAGAAAGCAGGGGCTATAACACTTCTGTCACTGCTATCGTCTAACAATAATCTATCTTTATCCAGACAATCTAATGATATGAAAATACAGACAAGCCCGTGCTGCCTTTCTATTTACAGTAAACTGACAAAACTTGATTCTGTGCTCGCTCCACTCTTTGCAGGCAGGCAGCCTGCTCAAAGGATATGTGTTCATGAAGATATATGCAAAGCTGGACTAAGGTACAACCAAAGTAGTCAAATGTACCTCTGCACAATCACAATCATTTCTGCTACAGGACTGCCTGTTACAGAAAAGGTGTCTCTAATTTCTGCAGCTTTGGGGACACATGCAGCCCCCAGATGAGACGCACACATAGCTTCACTTTTTGTGTGACGCTGTAAGGCTAGCAGCCTCATCACACTGAGTCACCGAAACAAAGATTATGAAAGTCAACCTGCATTTCTCAATCTGAAACAGCATCCTGGGTTTAGTGTTTATCTAACATGAGGATGTGAAAGTTTACATCACCTACCCACTCAGTCACCCACTCATGTGTACGTTAGCCACATGAATGGCTAATGTACACCCCCTTACTGCTTCCCTAGGAATTAAGAGGAAGAATAGCAGGCAGGTGCTGGTAATCAAATACACTTGATTTAAAGATCACTGTAAGTGTGAACACCTCTATTAAAGCAGACGTTTGGGCAATTTGGAGGTCTAGGTGTGTGTTATTATCACAATACACACAATATGTGTTATTACATATTACCAAGAGGGACATCAATAATAGAAAAACAATTGCTGCTCATTAATTTGGATAGTATTATAAGGCTATTTCCACACCGTCTGAAGTTCATCCTTCTACAGTGGGAAACATTATCCACAAGTGAAAAACACAAGACAGCTTCCATTCTTCCCAAGAACACATTCTAGCAAATTCACCTCAATGCGATGCTCAAAAAAGAGTTGAATCTCAGACTTTAAAAGACTTAGGTTTGCAAAGTTACATTTGAACAAACCACAAGACTTCTGGAACCAAAGTGGAAATGCTTGGTCATAATTCACAGCACCGCGTTTGGCAGAAACCACACACAACATGACACAAACACCTCATTCCCACTGTGAACGCCTCTGTATACCAAAGAATTCTGGAGTCAAATGAAAGGTCATCTGTCCAAAAGCTAAACTTAATCATGCAACAGGACAATGACTCGAAGAACAGCATTCTCCAAAATGATATCAGAGTCTGATAAAGTCACTTCAACTTATTGCTCTCAAGGACGGTTATACAATTTAATCACTCGTGGGGTGAACATAGATTTTCACAAACCTGCATGGAGTCCTGTGACTGCGCTTACATTTTACTTCAGTGCTTGTGCTTTATTTGCATTTCTGTGCCACCACATTTGAGAGGAACACACTGTATTTCATTTTTACTTTGAACTATAAGAATGCATTCAAAGTATGATTGTGTTACTCCCTGTAATAATGAAGGCATACTTTACAGGCTAACATACCACAGGCTAAGAATAAGCTACTGCAGAAGGACTGATGGCTGCCTAAAGAAAAAGCTAGCTGTAGTAGCTATCCTTCTTTACTCAGCAAAAGACTATCTGAAGCCAAATGAGTTTGTTTTTCTTCTTCTTATGTCAGACTTATGTTTGAATATGGTAGTCCCTAATTTCTCGGTGATTAGTGGACCTTTTTGGGTAATGTTATCAAAGGTTGCTCATTCTTGATGCTGTAGTGGAAGCACTGAGGCAAAGTATTCAGGCAGAAGCTTGTTAGAGCTTCAACATATCTCTCCTGGGCCCACAGAGTCCACAGGCTGTGCTACATACCGCATTTGTGAGTAAAATTATACATGCAGGAGTTTTTCTGCTTTTATAGTACTAGCAAAACTTTGCTATAAAAAGTTATACATGTTGCTTATGATATAAATCATCAAATAGCCTAGCCACAAGTTGAAATACCATGGGCACATATCTTAATTCAGCGTCTGGGTGCATGCACCAGTACAAATAGTACAAATTTGACACAGTACACAGCACATTAAGCTACCAGACGGCAGACACTTAAGCAAATGGCTACAATATGAAAGCTGAGATAGCAGACAGAGAGGCATTTGATTCTGATCAGCAAACAAACAGGAAAGCCGTAACAAATTTACATAAATGGAGCATACGCAGTGACATTAAACATGATGACGGCACGCGATGGAGGGTGCGAAGAGAAATAGCAGAGATTACAATGACGCGAGGACGGACAGACAGGCGTCACATAAAGCCTCTGATCTGCCCATACCTGGGTGGAGATTAATCCTGAATGCAGTCAACACAGCAGGAACATCTTTAAGGGACAGACAGACAGTGGTTAGGAGGTGGAATTAAACTGTAGATCAGGACAACACAAAGGTTAAATATTGAGCCATCAGACTTTCACTTACACAAGCATTAAAAGAACAGCATAAAAGTACAACAGAGAGTCCTATCACTGCTGGAAATCAGACCACAGCTTTTATATGTTGCAGATCATCGAGACCACTGATGAAAAGCACTCGCTGTGTTTTTGTACCTTTGATTCAGTATCAAGCAAATCGTTTTTACTATGACTCAAGCAACATGCGTGGGCGCCTATGGTTCAGAAGAGGCCCCGCTAACAACTCTCGTGTAGCTCTTCAGTGTGCCTGGCACAGAGCTAGAATGTCCTGCTTGCTGTACTGAAACAGGCGTTCTATATTTTACTCGATTAAGAGCTCTTCAGAGTGTCGTTCGACCTTCCACTTTGACAAATGGAAAACACAGCACTGGTTTATTATGACAGCATAATCCTTTCTCAAGAGAAGTAATACAAACATATCACAGACTGCTCTACAACTTCTCTCTATTCATGAGTTTAATAATACCAGATGGGGCATGAGGGCTCAATTGCAAATCGATGTATATGAAATATTAATGCGATGAACAATACTGTAGTCTAAATAGGGGTTCCCACTCAAAGTCATCCAATATGCAGGATCACGCGAACCACAAGTGAGTCTTGATGAGAGCATCAGGCAAGTATGTCAGGTTTTTACAAAAAGAACTGAATTAAATTTTAAAATTTGATGCAAAAACGCAAATAAGAACTTTTAATCTTGCAAGCACGGTGCACACCCTGTTTCAGTCAAACCACAACATCCTGAGCTCAAACCCAGGGCCTCTGTCTTCTAGGACGAGGCATCCTCAAAGTCTGCCACTCAACATTTCCTGTCAATACAGCTGACTATATTCAAAATGCATCCAGATTAATATAAATGTTGTTTGAAAACATTGAATACGTGAGGCTTTAAACATATACAAGGGAACACTACTGATAAAGTGGGTTGTTTTTTAATGGTGTCTTATTTTTAGAAAGCATTGTTTGAAATGTTGACAGTTGTGTTTTCACATTTGTATCATGCTCATGTTGTTGCCAAGAACACAAGTTTCCTTTCTTATCATCAGGAAATTGTTGATACTTTCCTGACAATTACCGGAAAGCTTGAACAGTGCCAGCTGAAGAGGTCATATGCAGAGCAGAAGTCATAATTCATCGCGTTAAACAGACACAACATAACACGCCTGGACTTCAACACTTGACGTGTCTGACGGGCTTTTAAGGAAGAGATGTTTGACGAAATTTTTTGAAAGGATGACTGGACGAGACAGATTAGGGCACAAAAGTAGCTTCCTTGCGTCTATGATATGAAGGCCTTGGGCGTTTTGTTTGCCCAATAAGTAGATTAACAACATTAACCAATGAGAGACGGCACAACAGTGAGTCAGGTTCCTGCATCCAAAGCTGCCCTGTAAAGAGCACCCATATAGACTGGTGACATATTAAAGGAAAAACTCCTACACTCCTACAGTAAGGATGTTGGTGAGGGGGAATGGTTTGCTGCTTTGAGTGCCCTTATCACCTAAGAAAAGAATCAATATGGAGGTGTTACCTTTTGCCCTGATAAAACACGTCTATCCTGGTGGGACTGGCACAATGGGTCACTGAATCTTTTGATCAGTATGAAAATGACACGAATCATTTGCTACTGAACTTTCCCTCACAAGATCTCCACCCAGTCGGTGATGGTGGTGACAGATAGTGCGTTCCTCTACAGTCATCAAAGCACCAAATCAGGGGCGTATCTTCTGGAAAAACGATATTCCAAGTTTTCATCAGAGTCCCAGCGACTTTTCAGAGGTGTTTTCACATGTGAGCTTTGGGCATATTTTGCAAAAATTGAGTCAGGATAGATGTTGTTGTTCTTTCTCAAACAAAACACAACAGGAAACACTTCCCTTCAGCTGTTTTCGCGCTACTGCACATGCTCTGTGTGGTTTAGGCGAGGGAGCTCCCTGCATGCCGGAGGCGGCACAGACGACGCCCATTCACTAGCTGTAAATGCAACGAATTCTAAACAGCGCTGTTCACACATCAGCACAGCGTAACATCAAGCATCCTTTGCACTTGGGAACTGACATTTAAAGAGTGTCTAATGCCTGATCCAGCTGATATCAGCCTTCTCACGTGCACCTCTGTCAGGCAGTGGCTAGAGACGTTCAGGGAAGTCTGAAAGTGTGAAAACAACTTTTGAAAATCCGCTAAAACTATTCTGGCATCGTGCGATGGCCCGACACCTTACTAAGACACATGATGGGTTTTTTATTTGTCACTTGTCTCTACAAAAACGTACCAAAAGGTGAAAGCCCAGAGGAAAAAAAGAGGCATATGCCACCTATGATTAAAAATTTATAGAGCAAAAAATGTATTTCATGCCCAAAACAAAAGGTTTGAAAATAGTTCTGGCAGCACAATAAGACCTCATCTAGTCTTACTGTGGTTGTGGTGAGAGGACGTCTTGCTTGCCTGCCATGTGTTATTCTGTTCTGTTTGCCTCCTCAAAGGGAGTAATTTAATTACAAGGCCTGTTTCCATAGCAACTCTTTGGCTCTGCTTCACCTCTGACTGGCAGATGACTTCATCAGCTGGACTGCGGATTGAGATCACCTTAAAAGGAGGCAAATCCCGATATAAATGAGTAATTAATAACTATTGAGGGCACTTAAAAGTGGAGTCATTAAGATTTTTTCCCTGACTGTGAACTGGCCAAGAAAAAGATTTACTGACAGAGGGTGACAACAAGCAGCAGGTTGATTTTAGAAAACCATCCACCAAACGGTATACGCTGTCCATGGACATCTGGTGTTTATCCAGCAGCAGAATGTCATGTACGATTATAAATCAGTGTTTGGGCAGCTGTGAACAAGGTAACACATACAGACACACACACTGAAGTGAGGACTGAATCCTTCCTCTCCTTTGTTTCCCCTTTCACTTGTGGCTGAAAGTCTGGCCTGATAAGAGCCCGAACAAAGCCTCTGTAGAACAGCAGTCTTTTAATCTACTGCTCACTCTAAATAAACAGCCACGTGTCCTTATAAACAACCCTCTAATACACACAGCGGAGGATATGCAAATACAAACAGGGAAAGGTGTAATTGAGGCATCGTAATCTTAACTCAGACATGGTTTGATTGAATGAAAATGCTGGAAAATGTGTTCTATAAACGTTTTGTTTTTCTCTTCTCATAATGGTCTTGTTGTGATGCAGTGGTCTGTTAGGCAGAGGTAAGCAGGCTCACAAATTAAAAGGCCCGGCTGCTCTTGTCACAAAAGCAACAGAGGTTTCCAGTGAACCTAATTCATCTTGTCCTCCAGCAGGTCAGCAGATATCAGCACATGCCATGCTCTTACTGCAACTTGAGTATACTTGTATTTTTCCTGTTATGGATTTGTGTTTCTTTTGGAAACCAGAGCGTCTCCTGACTTATGCAAAATCTTGCTGGATGCCTCCAGACGTCTGTGGCTCAGTTTTAGAAATGCTTAAAAGTTTCCCACTGCACACGTGCAGAGTTTCAAATGTCAGCGAGAGGACAGCATAAAAATGAAGATTTAGTGTTTGTGAGGCAAAGACATGGGTTATTCAGACTGGGATGGACTGACACATAGTGCTCAAAACATTAAAAGTGTCATTAACTCATAGATCTGCTACTTTAGATACTGGAGTGAAAGCAAGTCATTTAATTCATTCATTCATTCATTAGTAAGATTCATTCAGGACACAAGTCCTGTGCAGCAATGTCATACAATCCTCTCAGGACTAAAACGACCGCAGAACCAAACCATTAGGTTTCACAGTGCTCCATCAACTTAACTGACTTTCTAATGTCCACGTAGAAGCAACAAATCACGGTAAGCCGACATAATTCAACCAAATTCACGTCTGAAAGCATTCCTGTGGTGGCACATTGTTCAGACTGTGAACCTCCAGAGAGGTGACTTCATGTGACTATAGGCGAAGAGTCAGTAAAGCCTGACTATCTCACAGGGGGCTAGTCCCATTAGATAAGGTGACACATGTTAGGCTTGACAGATAGCAAAAAGTATGTTTACTCACATGCTTTACAGCATGGATCAATTTGTCTTCTTCTCTAATTTAATTCGTTAAAAAATGCCTGAGATGCTTCTAGGATAGTTTACTACAGTGTACACTGAGATATTGTGCGCTAAAAATAAATATGCAGTCTGGCTCAGTTTGGGAAACAGACTATGTGTGTGACCTCAGTGTCACCCTGCAGTTGTAAGGGACTTGGCTGTATCAAAGCAGTAGACAAGAAGAACAAACAGCATGTGTGTTTTGGTCATGGGATCTCTGGTGCAACCCAGCATCACTAACTGGGCTGTATACAAGCACAAGCCGAGTAACCAAATTACAGCCACATGTAGAAATGGTTTTGCCACGTAAGACTAAACAACTAGAGGACATATAAATATTCACCCTTCACTGCTGAATTGCGAGTTTACAATGAACCTCGGATTACTGTAACTTGTAGAGCGTCGCTCTGCCACAGCAGCTGCCACATTTAGAAATAAAACCGTGCATTTATGCGGTTACCTGCAGCCCTGGCGCTCTGCAGCTCGATCAGAGTCTCATCCTTCGCCTTACCACTTATTCGTCTCATAGCGGCTAGCGCTGTTATTATAACGGCTTCACCTTCTCGGGAAAGTGGGTAAGGCGGTGAGGATGCCGCTGTCTCCTCTCGGTGTCTGTGAAGACCAGCACTGGGTGATCACACACTGAAATCAGCGAAGAGATCCAGGTCAAGGGAGGGTAGATGGATCATATTTACACTATAATCGATTTTCACTGAAACGGTCCCAACACGGCTCCTGAGTGCTAACCGAGGAGACCAGGCATAAAGGGGAGTGGCTCTGATTTTTTTTTTTCTGTTTTTTTACGTCGGCAAAACTGGGTGTATGTGTGTGTGCAAAAGAGAGAGAGAGATCGTGTAGGAAACATTTGTCATGTGGCGAGGCTGTTTTTGAGAAATAGCACCATCTTGTGGTCATTTTGTAGTACTGAAGCTTAACTTCCTTTATTTTTATGGCCTCCTATTGTAGTGAGACAAGCCAATATTTCATATGAAGAGTTTGAAAATAAAGAGTTAAAAATCCTACTTTGTTCGATTCAGGCTCATGTTAAAAGGACTTATTTTCTCTCATATATATACATATAGTGTTACAATGGATTCAACACAGCTAGAGGTTCAAATAACTGAGTTCAGTATATGTGCAAGTGATCTCTATGGGCGTGCAGTTCTTGATATGAGCACAGAATCCCATCTTTTGTTCAAACCTTCTGTTTGCAAGGGGCAGCAAATCAGAAGAAAGTTGGCTTAAAGGGTTGGGAGCTAAAACAGTGGATGAGCTGAGGGGCTGCACCAAGGAGCTGTGAAACTTTACTTTTTTAAGTTTTAATATCACTATCTATCGATCGATCGATCGAGATATATATATATATATATATATATATATATATATATATATATATATATATATATATATATATATATATGTATGTATGTATAGGTGTTGATCCAGGCCATCAACACGTATGCCCTGTCCGTGATCAGGTACCCTGCTGGGGTAATAGGCTGGCCAAAGGAGGAGATAGAAGCCACTGACATAAAGACAAGAAAGCTCCTTACCATGCATGGAGGGTTTCACCCCAAGTCCAGCACCCTGAGGCTGTACGCTAAGCGGAAGGAAGAGGGCCGGGGACTGGTGAGTGTCAGCACCATGGTCCAGGATGAGACAACGAACATCCAAGAATACATTGGGAAGATGGCCCCAACTGACCGAGTGCTCAGTGAATACCTCAGGCAGCAGAAACCCAAAAAAGAGGAGGGAGACGAGGAACCATCATGGAAGGACAGGCCCCTGCACGGTATGTACCACCGGCAGATAGAGGAGGTGGCTGATATCCAGAAATCCTACCAGTGGCTGGACAAAGCTGGACTGAAAGACAGCACAGAGGCACTAATCATGGCAGCACAAGAACAAGCTCTGAGCACAAGATCCATAGAGGCTGGGGTCTATCACACCAGGCAAGACCCCAGGTGCAGGCTGTGTAAAGATGCCCCAGAGACAATCCAGCACATAACAGCAGGGTGCAAGATGCTAGCAGGCAGGGCATACATGGAACGCCATAACCAAGTGGCCGGCATAGTGTACAGGAACATCTGTGCCGAGTATAACCTGGAAGTCCCGAGGTCAAAATGGGAGATGCCCCCAAGGGTGGTGGAGAATGACCGAGCTAAGATCCTGTGGGACTTCCAGATACAGACGGACAAAATGGTGGTGGCTAACCAACCGGACATAGTGGTGGTAGACAAACAGAAGAAGACGGCCGTAGTGATCGATGTAGCGGTTCCGAATGACAGCAATATCAGGAAGAAGGAACACGAGAAGCTGGAGAAATACCAAGGGCTCAGAGAAGAGCTCGAGAGGATGTGGAGGGTGAAGGTAACGGTGGTCCCCGTGGTAATCGGAGCACTAGGTGCGGTGACTCCCAAGCTAGGCGAGTGGCTCCAGCAGATCCCGGGAACAACATCGGAGATCTCTGTCCAGAAGAGCGCAGTCCTGGGAACAGCTAAGATACTGCGCAGGACCCTCAAGCTCCCAGGCCTCTGGTAGAAGACCTGAGCTTGAAGGATAGACTGCCTGCAGGGGTGAGCGGGGGATATTTTATATCTATATCTATATATGTGGAGAGAGAGAGAGAAAACTGTGAGTTATGCGAAGCGATTTAGTGGAATCCACAAATAAAATATTTAACTGGAAATGAGCAGAAAAAAATGACTCTATCTTAAAGACCAGAGGAATATTCTCATTCATTTTCTCCCGCCAGTTCCTGACCACAACAAATGCAAAAACTAAAGATGCTAAAGATGATTTTCAGTAGCTGACGAGGATGTTTTAGTACTCGTAGACCACTTCTTTACATTAACTGAGCACTCAAGCACTTTCTACTCTACACATCTTTCACTCATTCACACACATTAGTACAAGCTTTTTGCTTTGCCTAATTGTTTTTTTTTGCTGAGACCTTGCTGATGCTTACATCTGATAAACTGCTCTCAACCCTTGTTGCTATTTCGCAGCACACACAAGGTCTCTGTCTGCTTGACAGAAAAGGCCTCCTCCTCCCTCCACAAGCCAATGCTATAGCCACCAAACTCTGGGTAAAACACACACACACACACACACACACACACACACACACACACACACACACACACACACACACACACACACACACACACACACACACTGATAGAAGCATCTGAGGACACTTGGGAGCAGGGGCGTAATTTCCAGGGTGGTTAGGGAGGTTATGACCCCCCCCAATAATCAGACCCAACCAATATAACCCCCTCAATAAAGTTATGAATTATCTTGCATAAATAGGTATAAATAAGTTGATTTTCTTTACTCATTTCAGGTATTACCAGGAAAATAGTTCCATGTTTAATCATCTGGGAATTTACCCAGATTTATTTATTTATTTAGACAGAGATATTACTTGGGAAGCAGCATCTTACCCAAGGATACTTTCTACATGCAGACTGTAAGAACTGGGGACTGAACTAGCTCTGCCCAATGAACCACAGCCATACATAGTTTTAGACACACAGATACCTAGTGTTCAAACCTTCTGTTTGCGAGGGGCAGCCAATAACAGCAGGGTTGGCTTAAAGCTAACTTTGCTCCTTAACCCTTTCACGCATAGTGGTCACTACAGTGGACAGCTATTCAAAGGCTGTTTTCTTGTATTTGTGTCAGTGTTGATGGTATACTTGCACATAAACCACTACACCGGACACTGATGTGTCACGCCATACCCTGCCACCCACTGGTCGTTTAATGTTACTAGAGATGTATGTCGTGTTTCATTGTAATTATTGCTATTTAACCCTGTCATGCATGAAGTATGCCAACCTCAATAGGGATTTCATCTTTAGGCATGAAAAGATGAATTAAAGTACTTAAGAGAAAAATCCTGATTGAAGTTGTCATAATCCATGCATGAAAGGGTTAAAGGAGGAGGACCTAAAACAGCTATTTTAAATAAATTCAATGAATTTTCTCTGGCTGATATTTGTCCTTTGAGTTCTGGACATCCTGTGGCAACGCAGCCGTCTACCAGCTTCCTTCTGCAGACGAGCTTTATGGAGATGCTGACATCAGTTTCCAGCAGGACTTGGCACCTGCCCACGCTGCCAAAAGTACCAAAACCTGGCTCAATGATCATGGGATTGTTGTGCTTCATTGGTCAGAAAACTCACCTGACCTGAACTCCAAAGAGAATCTATGGGGCATTGCCAAGAGAAAGATGAGAGACATGAGACTGAACAATGGAGAAGAGCTGAAGGCCACTATTGAAGCATCCTGGCTTACATAACACCTCAGTGGCATAGGGCATATATACTATGCCGCACTGAGGCAGTAATTCATGTGACCCAAACCAAGTACCGAGTACATATGCATGATTACTTTTCAGAGGTCCGACATTTCTCTATTTAAAATCTTTGTTTTATTGTTTTCGTGTAATATTCTGATTTTCTGAGCTTTTGAATTGGGGGTTTTCACAAGTTGTAAGCCATGGCCAACAAAATTATAACAAATAAAGGCTTGAAATATCTCAGTCCAGTACAGCACCTTTGGGATGTGGTAGGATTCACATCATGGATGTACAGCCCAACAAATGTGCAGCAACTGTGTGATGCTGTCATGTCAACATGGACCAGAATTTCCTGCAACTTGCAGAATCGATCTGAAGACCATCCCGGTACTAGCAGGCTGCACCTAATGAAGTCATCACTGAGTGTGGTTTTTTAAACATGTGACACGTGTTAGTCCAGTAAATAACGGAGCGCATGGCTGACACAGATAAGGTGTACACAGATTCATAAATACCGCCACTAGGAGGAGCTCGTCTACAGCTAAACAGCTGAGCTTTGTCGTAACCTTGTGCTCGGAAGCCCTCCTTCCTTATTTATCATATCAGGTTTACTTGTGCTGAACCATCAGCTTTAAATAAAACACATACAGCCAACCTGACACAGTTACACCATTTTGGTTTCATTGTCCTCGTAGAACTGAAGCTGAAAACAAACCCAAACCAGCGCAAACTAACGAACAATTAAAGACACAGATGTCATGTGTTCAGTTTGGAACCAGATGGTTGCTATTTTTTATTTCATACAATAAAAATCATTCATTGTCACAGTCTGTTAATTTATTTATTAATTTACTGATATCTGAGGCTTGTTACGTCATATTTCCCGTATGAAAATCGATATAATCTCAATTAATTATTCTTTTTTATTATTGGGATAATGACTGATTGCTGTAATTAGGAGCAGTCATCTGTACTGATACAAGGTTGGCTTTGTTTTCCTGACATGCAGAAATCATGCCGCTTGTGCAGGTTTCTCGTGCACTGAGAGCAAAACAGTCTGCAGTCGGCTCTTTTGTTTGAGACCAGATTCAGTGTGTGTGTGTGTGTGTGTGTGTGTGTGTGTGTGAGAGAGAGAGAGAGAGAGAGAGGGAGGGGGGGTTGAGGCAGTTTTTAGGATACAGCAGAGTGAGTGAGGAGGCTAGAGAGAGAGAGCGGGATGCTGACAGACTGCTGATAGATGGTTAAAAATGGCGAAATCTCGTTCGACCCCTGCGACCCACCACCTCAATGTAGCACTGTAGGTCGGAACATGTAGTATCTGAAGCTGGACGTCTGCGCTCCTTTCGCTCTTTTTTTTTCTTTGACCCGTGTTTGTTCATCTCACGTTGTTCTCTGCGAGTGCTGGAATATCTTCCGTGTTTAAATGGCACCCACAAGGCGCCGCCGCCTTCTGTGCTTTTTGGGAATACTCCTGAACGCTTTAATCGGTAAGTGGCATTATCTTATAGCGTAGTATGCAGCAGAGTGTAACAGCGTGACAGAGGAGGACAGCCTCTCTCAGCTCGGTGCTTACAGCAAGCAGCGAGCCTGTTAGTGACCAGTAACCCTGAACTTGGCCCCTCTCCGGTGTCTGTTTGTATTCTGGGCAGTAAGAGCCGGAGTGAGCGCCCTTGTGTCTCGTGCACCGCGGAATGCCTGTGTGCACTTTGCCGACATGTGCACCAACACCTGGAGTGTGCTTAAAGTTGTACTCTGTGCTTTCTGCAGCGCTTGTACTGTAAGTGTTTTTACGCACAGATGCTTCGGAGCACTCAGATGTCCAGGTAGCTCCACGATACGAGGCATCCCACCCAAGTTTGCTGTAGTCCCCCAATAATGAGGGTCGATATCTCATTTGCAAGTATTTTGATCCACATTAGATTAAAGTTAAGGGTGAACTATGATTGCCTACACAGAGAAAGTCTTGCCAACAGGAGCCAACAGTGTGCAGGTTAGAAGGGCTTAACTCACAGCTAACTTGTAAAAAGTGACTATGCGCCTCTCATAAATAGTTTCATTTAATATCAGGGGACTTTTTCAAAGCAGATGGAGGTCTTGACTGTCCAGTCCTCAGAGCACACCACCCTGCGACTGGGTGAGGTGACAGTGGTTATTGCTCTCAGAATAGATTAAACGACTGTAGTTATTGCCTGCTGGGGAGAATATTTGTACAGATTAAATGTCAAGACTGTCTCTCTCTTTCTTTTCAAATTTTCTTTCACATCCCTTTGTTCAATATGACAGACAGTTTCTCTCTCGCTCTATGTGGGGCCCCCTTAATTCAAAGGCAAGAGAGAGTATTGAGTATTTGCAAAGCATACCACACAGGGACCCACAAAGGCCCCACTGGAATCATAAAGGCCTGTACACAGTGGTTCATAACATGTTCAGCGAGAGGGCTGGGAACAAAAACGTCAGAAACAGAGCTCTGTGATGGATGAAGCTCCAATCTTCCCATCACATTAAGGAAATGAAGCGCTTTCAAGTGCCTGGCCGCCGCAGAGATTAGATTCAGTTTAGATAAAGGCACTTTTTATGATATTTTAGGCAGTTTTGATAACACAGAGAAAAGAATTCAGACCAAAGCTGGCCTTAGATCTCATGGGGACTGAAGAAGTCAGAGAGCCAGGAAGAGTTCAGAGCATCACTCTGAAGATCTCACGATTAAAAAAAAGTTCAGTTTATCAGAGGGTTAATTATTTGCTTTGAATGGACGGCTCTGAGGTGGCTTGTGAGTTTCGAGCTTCAGAGAAAAACGAGAGCATCAAAAATCCAAACTGATTTGCATTTTAATTCAAAATGATTTGGTTAATCTGAGGGAAGATTGCGCAGTTCACCGGCAACAGATGAGTAATGGAGAGAGCTGAACTGTGCAACTACTTTCTTTTCACCTCATGGGCTACTTCTTAGCATTATTACCATAACTAAACAGCTCCAAGCTTCTATTATAATGGGTAAATATCAGTTGAAGCAGCACGCTCTTTAATGCGATGGAGCATAAAGGTAGCTAGAAAACCAGAGTATTGATTAATAATATATCAAGCTGAAGCCTATAGGAGGGAAATTTAGCATCAGTCCTGCACATATAGTCTTCCCCCAGGAAAAGAAATAAATATTGGTTTGTTTGTTTGTTTGTTTGTTTTTAGCCAGACATTAGAGGCTTTATAACCAGCAAAGGAATTGAAGTTGTTCATTTTAATGGTTTTATTCATGCTCACAACTCTCGTTTGTTTCATCTGCACTTACGCACTCAATCATACTTAAAGTTTCAAGTTTTTGGTGTTTTTTTAAAAGTCTATTTTTATTTAATTCTTGACACTCACAAGATAGTGCCGCCGCAGTTTTTCCATCTACAGTTCATATATATATATATATATGTGTGTGTGTGTGTGTGTGTGTACTTGTGAAGTGTAGGAAGCATTTCAATCAAGCCATGCATTGAAAATAAACCCCATCTTTGAGTTAATGCAGTATTTAGAGTCACACTTAACACGCACATAATGACAGAGTGAGAAGAGAACGCAGGTAACTACTGATAAAACTGCTTTAGTCAACCTTACTTTTCCTTTAATGTCATATTTAACTTGAATCTCTAAGACTATATCACAGATCGTAGTTTTTCAACAAGGCCTTTTGTAAGTAATTCTAATCTAGTTGATTAAGTTTAGTTAAGTATAATGTCTGGACTTGGACTACACCCATTATTATTGTGCTATCATGTGATATGATATCAGTAACTTTGTATCCTCACTTTGCTTGTGGTGTGTCCTGAGCTTACTTAGCTCTGTCAGTGGCGCTTGTGTCTGCTAGCTCTGATCTGTCTGTGAGTCACTGGGTGTCATCTTCACTCTACTATTGCAGCAATAAATCTTAGTGCCAGCCCGCCACACTTATCTGTCAATAGTAAGCAAGCCAAAGCATGAGTTGCACTTAGCTGACGGTCGTCTCTAGTCTTACCCGCTAATCCCCTGCGCTAGTGCCTGTTTTCTGGGCATGAAAAGAGCATAAAATTGTGTGAATGTGTGTCTGTCTCCTCGTCAAGGCACGAAGAGCCAAGCCTGAAGACCCTGATGCCCGCAAACGTGTTTCTGTGGCTAGGCCACTGGTTTTGCCACTAATTTGTACAGCTGTGATTTCCTCTCCCTCTGCACACCCCTGGATGCTCGGCATTCACAGATGACCTTAACCTAAAGCACACAGAGCGCAAAATCCGGCTCTCCCCTCCTTCTGTTGTCCTCCTTCTGCCTGTGCATTATTGGATCTATCTGTCTTATAATCTGCTGCTGTGGTGAAAATTATTTTCCCTGACCTTTCTCATACTGTTGTTTGTAACCTTCTACCGAGCCAGTGCTCAGAATGGCATTAAACAATCACTCTAGCAGCACACTATATTTATAGGGAAAGCCAGAGCCCAGCAACCTCAGATTGTTTTAGCTAATGGAAGAAACTCTGATTGCTTGAACACAAAATCATTAAAGTTGTTTAATCCACTCCAGATCAATGAGCCCGTATACACACTGAACACTAAAATGTTATTATCCTGTCTGCTCCGAGGCTTGATAACATTGATTAATGTCTTTTTTGCCAGCTTTGAAAGAGGAGAATAAAAAGCCTCCAATATACTTTCAGTTTACACAAATAATGTAGAGCTGAGTGGAAAACATCCTGGGTGTGTGGCTGCTGCCTTTTTCTTTTTCTTTTAAATCTGCCGACTGATTCTGTTTGAAAGCGGGATATTATTTGGATCAAACGAGATGGAGCTCTGTGGCCGGCATCATTTTAAAGAGCAGCAGCTCAGGCAGCAGGATCTGACAGCTAAGGGTTAATTATTCCTCCAATACCACCCCCTTGTTTTTCACAAGTGGTACCACTGATGTCTCTTCTGGTCTCATGGTCATTTCACTTACCGTGCTTGTTGAGTGTAAGGGGGAGGGGGGGGGGGGGGGGGGAGTAAGGAAGGGACACAGAACATAGGGAGAGCTGCTTCTTTACATTATGCTCCATATGTGATCTTCGTGGAGTGTGTCAGTGAATTCCCTGCCTTTTCCTCAGGGGAAGTGGTTCTCTTCTGGAATTTGAAATGATGAAGCCAGAGGTTCTGTGTTTTGACCCCTGTGCTTTGCCCCCCTCTGCTGCCCTCCCCTAGCCCGTCCCACCAGATTCCAAGGCCTGGGGCAGAAACTGGTAATGCTCAGTCCATCAGCAGCTGAAACGTGATACCAAGAGAGCTCGCTAAGCTCCTCTTTTATAGTACCAAGCCAAGTCAGGCTGTTTACATCCTTTATTTATTATTCTCCCGGCAACCTCTTTTACCCTCAGAGACTGCAGACACTGAAAATCTGATCTGCACTAACCACATTAGATTTGTGAGCGCGGTTAAGAAAAACTGCATAATTTTGTGCTGACGGATGAAAATGAAAGTGCGAATGAGCTGTGACAGTGTTACAGCCACAGGTTAAACGGTACAGTCACTAGAAGACTACAAGTGCTTTTCTTTAGTACAAGAATACACTCGCTTGGGGTGCGTTCACTCCACAGACGGTGAATCCTCTTGGGACTGTAGCCCGGAGGTGGCTCAGCCAAGGCGTTTTACCCATATGGAAAAGATATATATAAATAAAAGTTTGTATCTGTCTTGTGTGAAACTTGTATGAAAAGCATACAAGAGTGAAAACAGATATCCCCTGTTTCAAGATCCCTTGAAAAATTATATAAATGAAACTTGTATGTTTTGGACACTTACTAAAACAATATATGAAAGTAATGAGAAAGTGGCCACTTTCATGAGTAAATCATATAAGTTTTTAATATTTCTTTTCCATAGGGGTATTCATCAGGTGTGAGGCCTGGTGAGCAGCTATAAGGACATTAGGAACATGGTTACTGTT
This sequence comes from Astatotilapia calliptera, assembly GCF_964374335.1. Classification (NCBI taxonomy): domain Eukaryota; kingdom Metazoa; phylum Chordata; class Actinopteri; order Cichliformes; family Cichlidae; genus Astatotilapia; species Astatotilapia calliptera. Next base: position 19,634,961 of record NC_137422.1, read on the forward strand.
TGCTTCAGAGGTTAATGTGGAAATTATCAGCTTTGATGCAGTGGTTGGCATCCATTGTGACCCCGGATAGTAAGGGTTGTTGAAAAGGATGGATGGCATTGAAAAAGGCTAAAAAAGCTTCACTAACTTGACAGAGAAAAATAAATGTAAATTAAAAGGAAGATATTTTGTGACGCACATAAGATAATAAATGTATGATTTCACAAGGAGTTTTCATAAGGATTATGTATTATAGGTATTGGGTCCATTCATCTCTCCACCTTACATAGAATGCTGCAGTAAGGCCCCGAAGGACTATCGCGGAGGTCACATAACACATATTTTACAACTATTACACTCACTGTGTAGATTTTTTTTTAATGTTAGGAATTCAGCTTTTACTCATTACTATTAAAGCTGACTCCTCTGAGCTTTATATGCACCTGTGTTTAATGTTAGGTCAAAGCAAAGCTGTGAAGAATCTTTAAACTGACAGTTACTCCAAACTCTGCAGCGCTCTTCCTGCTAACATTTAAATGGAGAGCACTGAATTGGTGATAAAAATGAAAATGAGATTGTAGTTTAGTAAAGCAGAAACAGTAAAAATGTGTGAATGAAATAGACTTAAAGGAAGTGAGAGCATAACATGGGTAACGCAAGTTACTCAACTCGAGGTCGTGTGGTTTCCAGTAATCATACACAGCCAACGCCACCACATTTTGCACGCACACTCAATAGCTCAATCTGGAGCTGTAATGGAACTTGATTGCAAGGTCTGTGGTTCAGTCCCTGGCTTGGGCAAGATGAACCCTGAGTTGGCCCGGTGCATCTGTGTGACCAGGTGAATAGGTATAGAAACAAACGGTTTGTGATTGGTTGAAGGAAATTTGTTGTAAAAAGCCTTTTGAGTCCTGAGTTACAGTAGAAAAGCGCTATATAAATATATAAACATTAGTCCATTTTACCATTTATTTTTGTGTTAAAATGTATGTGTTTGTGTTTCCTCAGGTGTGATGTGCGAGGCAGAGCTGTCCTTCACCTTGGAGCCCAGTGACATTATTGCTGTGCAGGAGCAGCCTCTCATGCTCCACTGCCAGGTGGATGGCATCCCCCCGATTACGACACAGTGGAGGCGTAATGGCCTACTTTTAACTCAGGACCAGCATCATACCACCTTCATCAATGGCTCGCTGCTGATTGCACACTTCCAGAAGACCAAATCTGACGGCTCCTCTGATGAGGGCGACTACGAGTGCATCGCCCAGAATTCCTTTGGGTTGGTGGTGAGCCGTAAGGCACGCATTCAGGCAGCCAGTAAGTCTTTCTTTTGGTCATCAGCATAAATAAATGGTAGTAGCAGCGAGCAGTCCCCAGTAACTACTGAATTTTGGGGGGTAGTTTCTGGAAGTGAAATTTTTCAGCCAGGGAGGATTTTTCTTCCCATAAGGAAAAGATATATATAAATCTTATAAAGTTTGTATCTGTCTTGTGTGAAACTTGTATGAAAAGCATATAAGAGTGAAAACAGATATAAGACCCCTTGAAAAATTATATAATGAAACTTGTATGTTTTGGATACTTACTAAAACAATATATGAAAGTAATGAGAAAGTGGCCACTTTCATGAGTAAATCATATATAAGTTTTTACTATTTCTTTTCCATATGGGTTGGTTTAAATGCGTCGCACTTATTTGAATACACCGGTGCTCCCTTGCAGTATATTAAAGTGCACGGTGAAATAAACAGCAAAAGTTGACGACATATATGAATTACACTAAGAATTTTTTTTTTTGGACTTAAAAAAAAAAAGAGTCCAGCTGATGGTCGTGTAGAGGAAGTCTCCTTCACTCTGGAATTAGCTGACCATGATTATGATTGACGTCTCTGTTGATTTTATTGCTCTTTTGTTGTCATTATGAGATACTGGCTTCATCATCCTACATTATCCTATATCAGGATACCAATATATCAGTTTGTCTCGAACTGATTGTTTTAACTGAATGGAAGTCAATGCAGTTACAACACAAGCAGAATCACAAGCACTTACTTGTGATTTTGAGTTATGATCATTTTTCTATAAATAAAATGTAAACATTGTAATGGAAGCTTACCTCAGGTATTTTGGTTTAGTCTCTGTATTGCTGCTGTGCATGCTCAAGTAAATGCTCTTAATATATCCCCAGCTGCTTGAATAATTTAATCTACGCCTTTGAGTGTAATGAACTTTCTGATGCTCATCTGCAGTGCTGCTTAGAAATAGAAGCCTTTTGAATTTAGCATTAACAAGCGCTCATACTGAGAGTCTCCAAGCTGCTTTGTAAGAGTGCAATAAGCTCGAAGAAACCCAGCAACCCACTCAGTGGTAGAGGCATCAAGGTGCATTTTCTCAAGCATGACGACCAGACCCTTTGTTTGAAGTCCCTCTAGTTCAACCCCGTTTTCCCTGCGTTGTTGCCATGGTTAATTGTTACTGCATTTTTAATCTTGTCACCGTTTCGCATGTCTCCACTTACTTTAAGTCAAAGGCATCCAGGATCCACACTCCTCCTGCAGTTTTAGTGATACTGTACTGCTCCACATTGTGCCGAGTTAAGTCTTTTTCGAAGGCTCTGTTATGTATATTCTCAAACACAGAGATGGACAAAGGCTCACAGAAGCCTGTTGATTCCTGTGGTTATATGTAGACAGGGTACTGCTGTGCTGTTGTGCCCAATACAGCTTTTAACCCAGTGGGATAGGGAGGTTAGCATGGACGTCTCACTGGCCAGAGGGAAAAGTCACTGCAGCTCAGTGGCTGGCGTTGTCAAGCACATGCAACCTTTCACAGCCTCCCTAAAAGGTCTTTCTTTTCAAAGGTCATATTGAATCCTCTGTTGCGGCACATTTTTGATTCTGCATGAGGGAAAAGTCAACAGTAGTGCCCCTTCATTTCACAAAATGAATCAGGGGTAGGAAAACTTGGTGGAAAAAACCCCCCCACATTAATTTGTGGAGCCTGACTGATGTACGGTTTTTAACAATGCCCACACCGATATTTAGAGATTTGAAAAATACAATATATCATCGAATATTTTTTTCTCTCACACATGCAGTGTGTAACTAGATCTAAATCCTTGCTGATCTAATATAACAACACAATTTAAAAATAATCATGTTTAAATGTGACAAAAAGTCGTGGATTGCTCGTTTATACTCTACCCAACTCTGCTCAGATCAGCTGGTTGTTGTCTTTGTGTCATTTCAAGGACATGTGTTGCTAGCAGAAAAGTTGCTGGCAACACTTATACAGTGGTTGAAGGTTGTTTCCCCCATTTTTGCTTTTCTTTGTATTTATCGACAATTAGAAATGCAGATTCCGCAGATATAACGGCAAATAGCTAACACATACCGGGAAATAGGCGATATATTGACTCAAGCTGATATATGAGTCAGGCTCTACTCATTTAGAGATTCAGTTTGAATCCCAGTTAGACTAACACATGGTCCTGGAGGGATAATAAGGTTTTGTGACCTAAAATACACTATTCTCAAATATAGTTAATTTGCATTTTTATGTAAAGCTGTTAAATATTTCAGTATGTATAGCATTAGCTACATGGTTATTATTCTCTGGGTCGATTCCATTAGCAATATTTTTTGATGGACGTGTGATCCAGTGAAAGCATCTATTCCACTCTCCAACCATGCAACACTCTGCATTACTAATCTGCCTTGAATATATCTGAAATCCTTTCTGATGATTCCAAACCATATCATAATCACACTTAATTTTAAGGGCGCAACAACGTCAAGCTACGCCTTTCTAATTGTTATTTAACTGTAAAGCAAATTAATCTTTCTTTAGTTCAATGGTTCATTAGGGTTTTAGCATGAACAATTAAGAATTATGCAAGTGTGAAGCAGTCCTCTCGCTCCCTCTGCTTCTGGAAAATTCGATGAATGAAAACAGATTTAATGAGTGAACAGTGAATAAATTTAACCAGGAGCAAACCTCAAAGCAAATCTTGAGTGAACATGGTAGCTCAAGTTCAAAATCTTTCACGGTTGATTTATCCTGTTTTGACTTGGCTTTGTTCTCCCTCTGACCTTTTCCGGGTTTACCCTTGATTGGTATTGATTAGGTAGGGACTAGTGAATTACTGAAAGTCACATTCTGACCTCTGAGCTTTGACCCTCTGAGCTGTGTTGACCAGTTTGTTGACAAAGCGTTGAATGAGACAAGGCTTTGTTCTTGTCGTCAGTCTTCCTCCCTAATAGAGTTTCGATGAAAAGCCATCACTAAAAGCAAGAACTTGTAGTCTTAAAATGAAATAAACTCTTTTATCTGTCATGTCTTTGATACTTTTAGTACATATGTCATAAAATACTACAGTTTCATTTAATTGTTATCTTTCATTCTCTTCATTGTTGTAATTGAGATCTTGTTTTTTCCCAATCTTGAAACAGGAAATACGACGTGGCTTTCATGCCTGTATTATTTCTGTTGCAGTATGTGTCTGAAATACTATACATTTGCTGTAAAGAGTGAAATAGTATTCCTTATTACTAAACCTAATTTCTGGCACTCCTCCAACTCCATGTTTCTGAGGTCACCTGTTCAGCCCAGATGTGTTCTCGTGGCACTCATCACCAGGTATTAGGTAAATAACATAAAACCTTGTTCTATTTCATCTTGTCTTGGCCTGCCAGAGTTATGCAGTGGGCATGGATTAAATAGGACAAAGTGTTTTCAACATTTTTACAAAGACAAATGGAACAAAATAAGGAAATGCTCTCCTTAACAGGGCCAGTGACTCGTGTTTGTTTCTTTTCCTGTTCAGTGTTTGTTAATGTTGCCTCTGTCTTTGTGTTTTAGTGGTAATTTGCTGGGTTATAGTCCCTCTCACAACAGAGAGTGACTTGCACCACTGTGATGCAATAGGTGGTGCGATTACTGAAGCCTCTTTATAGCCCTCCCAGTGGATGAATCCTCCATCTTATTGCACACTACCACCCTCCATAAATTTTACTTTTTATTTGCTTGACAACCGTTTGTGTGAGCTCACAGTCGGGAGCTGGTGCAGGACTGACTCCCTGTTGCCCCTCTAAATCGACAGTCGGTCCAGGAAACACTTGGAATTTTTTCCCTCCCAAATTTTATCTCTTTGATAGTCCATTTCTCTCTCTTTCCTCACTTTCTCTCAGACCTCCTCATTAGCTTAGGCTCCGGAAGCTTTTCATCATTTGGATGAATGACAAGCCCGGTACAGTGGACCCAGCCAGGGCTCCCACCCCTCCCCCACAAGCACACCCTCGTCACCAGGCAACACACCACAAAAGCCCTCTGTTACAAAATAGCTTTTAGGATCAATTGAAATGACTTGCTTTTGTCTGTTTGTCTGGAATTATTTGGAAAGAGCTGAAGCTTTGGTAGGAAATATGTGTTCACCCTGTTCGACTCTTATATAGAGACTGCAGTTGACCTCAGGGACTGTTTGAAGAGATCTAAAAAGCCAGCAGTGTGCACGCAATAAGCTTGTTCACTGTGAATATGAGTCGGGAATGAAGTAATAAGTAGTAAAATAGCATCATATGTGCACGTGACTATGTTATTATTTTACAAATCGCTTCAGTATGCATAATATCCACCTTGTTTAGTCCGAAAACCACCATTGAACTACTGTTATATGGCAGGCCTCTCAACAAGACTGTAATGAAAAAAACAAGAAACCGAGAAGGGGGGGGGGGGTTAAAGGACATGACAGAGGAAGCCTGTAAAAGTGCCTCAGTTTATACCCACGCCACTCATTCATGTGACTTTAACTCCTCTCTGGATGCAAATGTAAAGAAACATGTTTTCATCAGTCTACATGTGGGAGAAGCTGCAAAATTGCAGTTCGCCACTCCTCAGAGCTTTGTGGACAGATTGCCACAAGCGGCCACTCAGATTCAGACAGCAGCGAGGAAGAGTGATTTATGTGGAGCTGATGGTAGGTTTCATGAGCGTGTTTGTACTTGTGCGTGCACGTGTAGCTCTTGATCACGCTCCGACCTTCCTGTCCCCACCCCTTTCAATGAGCTCCTGCCTGGGTGACCGCTGAAGCTCCATCCTTACATCCTGTTAGCTCCCTTTGTCTGCAGGCCAAACCCTGCCTTCGATCAACCCCCTCCCTGTTCCACCTCCCTTGCTCCTCCTAGCCTTACCGTGAAGCAAGTGATCTTTTTGTCATATTGATCAGCAAAACATAGCTTTAATATTTTAACATAAAGCCTCTTGGCGGGCTCCTTTGTCTCTTGCCAAATGAGAATGAGTTTAATATAAATATTTTCACTTCCATCGAACCATCCATTCGCTTCCGCTTATCCTTTTCAGGGTCGTGGGGGGCGCTGGAGCCTATCCCAGCTGTCATAGGGCGAAAGGCGGGGTACACCCTGGACAGGTCGCCAGTCTGTCGCAGGGCTAACACACAGGGACAGACAACCATTCACACTCACATTCACTCGCACATTCACACCTAGTGGCAATTTGGATTATCCAATTAACCTATCCCCACAAGCTGCATGTCTTTGGACGGTGGGAGGAAGCCGGAGTACCCGGAGAGAACCCACGCAAACACGGGGAGAACATGCAAACTCCACACAGAAAGACCCCGGCCTGATGGTGGAATTGAACTCAGGACCTTCTTGCTGTGCTAACCACCGTGCCACCGTGCTGCCCCTTTTCAAGGCACCCAAAGCACCCAGCATATTTTCACTTATAGAACAGTAATCCATCTGTATCCCTTTGAAAACATTGCAGACTTGTTGTTGTTGCTCCCTTTCGTGTGGGCAGGTACATAGGCTGATGTTAACTTGAGAGTGCTCCCTCCTGCTGTGTGGTCAGCACTCCTCCATCTGTCTGCCAGCATAGCTCAGATGAACTGATGGAGAAAGAATTTATTTTTTTTTTTGCTCATAACGAGCAAGCTAAACTAATGAGAGCTCTGACCTCGGTTGTGTAATTGCACCAGAAACCGATTATTACTCTGCACCTGCTGACTCAATCTGCAGCTCTCATTGCTTGATTATGAATGCTCAGTTCTGGCTCATTAAAAAATCGGAAACAACAAAGCGGTTTTATTACAGCACGCTATTTTTCTGATTTGAGAGCAGGTTCATTTTCTGAAAGGCAACGACGATGGTCGTCTGACTATCTGTAACACGCTCCACTTCAAGTAAAGATGCTGTTTGCTGTCAGCAAGCTAAGTGAACAGCAATACTAAAAACCTCCCGTGGGTAGTTATGCTGACAAACGCTGAAACTTGTCCAGCAGTCCTGTGGGGAAGGAGCGGAGTGAATCTCTATTACGTCTGAAGATGGCACGTCACTCACCTAAAAGCGGTGGAAAATCGCCAAGGGATTCCATGCTGCTCATGGCATGCCTTATCATCTTCATTTACTCATTATTAAAAAAAGACTTGGAATTTCTATCCATTTAACAATTTCTGAACCAACAAAATTAAGAGTGCAATGTTTGCCACTGTGCTCAAGTCCTAAGCTGTGCTCAGACGATTTCAGCCATGTACAGAGCACAGACATGCATGGAGAGCTCTAAATATCCACTGTTAGCTGCTCCATCCCATATGGAAAAAAAATAGTAAAAACATATATGATTTACTCATGAAAGTGGCCACTTTCTCATTACTTTCATATATTTTTTTAGTAAGTATACAAAACATACAAGTTTCATTATATAATTTTTCAAGGGATCTTATATGTGTTTTCACTCTTGTATGCTTTTCATACAAGTTTCATACAAGACAGATAAAAACTTTATAAGATTTATATATATCTTTTCCATATGGGATAATGTGAAGGATGAGCTGGATTCAGCATCCTTAAGCTTTAAAAATAACTGCCTGCATAAACAGCATCACTTGGCAAGTGAAGCCCACGAACAAGGAAAAGGATGCAGAAAGGTGTCGATGCCGCTCAGAGACTAAATGTGTTTAACTTAGTCCGCCAGAAACCTAAGAAAAAAACGTACGCACATTGTACACACACACACACGTGCGTGCACCATATGTAACAAATTGATAAAACAGATATCTACGCATACACAAACTTTGCTTCTTTTTGTCAGTGCGCCAACTCTCTAAGCAGCTGCTCTCAGCAGCTGTGTACGCTGTAGCTCATTCAGATTTCATTGTTCTACATATTTCATAGTTCTTTGTGTCTCTGGAAAACACAGACTGGAATAACATAATTTAGAAAGTAAATGCCTCAAAGAAACAGCTCATCGCTGGGTAGATTCTAGACATTATTCGATGTAGATTATTCGATGTGCCTTGAATTTGACAGTGTGGTAAACAAACAAGTGAAAAGGAAGAAACAAAAGGTTAGCTCTAGTCTCAAATTCAAGTTCAACCTGTCTATGACTGTCAGTGGACGTGTACGCGATTCTGTTTGTACGTACATATGGTGCTACCTTTGCTTGTGTGTCTTGATTAAAGTGGCACTCTGTTAATGAAGTCTGCGGCCGTCTCTGGACCACCCCAGCTATTCTCAAACAAACAAATGAATAGGGGGCCTAAACTTCCTTCTGTCTGCTTTTAAGGCTCATGGGAGGAATTCCTGAGTAATAGAGGTGAGAGGTGAAAGAAGAGAGAGCAGAGGCCGGGCCAAAGGTTGGAAGAGGCGGACTAGTCTCCAAATGTGGAATTTTGCTTTGGCCCCACATCATTAAGATTTTATATTATGGTTTGAACCACGTAGGTTTTTGGCTGCAGGAAGTCATTTTTATCAATCGCGTCCTCCCAGGGATAGAAAGATAAGGATGTGTGAGCTTGTTTTGAGCGCGTGTTATGTTGTTCCTGTGATTCCAGGCTTGACGAAGGGCTTGGTTAGCTCTCGCTCCTGCCCCGTCACCGCGCTTCACTACACTTAACAGAGCCTTTATGGCCAGATTGTGCAGTTAAAAGTCTTTACAGGGGTCTGCACCATCCACCAATAAAAACACATAAGGCCCCTCTTTTTGTCTCCTTCTTGGCATGCATTCTGTTTTTGCATCTGTGAAAATGTGTAATAAGGACAAAGACAGGCGGGAGGTGGAGCCAGTTGTGGATATTATTATCGCCCTCTCAGTTTTTCACAAAACACACACACACACACACACACACACACACACACACACACACACACACACACACACACACACACACACACACACACACACACACACAGGGGGCCCTCAGTCCAGTTTTGCATTTTGTTTAAGCAGGGATCAGGAAATCTTTCTGCCAACAAGCAGAAGAGTCTGAGACAAAGGCCTGTCAGTGATGGGCAGGCAGCAGCTCTCCTTTGGGCCTCTGCCATCTCTTTCCCACTATCTCGGCTCTGTTTGTGTTTGTGTGTGTTGGGGTACCTCTCGGAGCAGACCAGCAGCTATTGTCATTTATGAAATGCAGGGGCAGTGGAGTGGCTGGGAACAGGCAGAGGCTGTGGAGATGTTCAGCCTCTGTTGGCTCTGCTTTGTGACGGTGGCCCTGACCGTTTGTTCTCCTGACCAACACAGCTAGCTGTGGCTGAGGCCCCCTTTTGTCACTCCTGACTCTGGGTGGGTGTGTTTCCCCATGCTCCCTCCTGCCTCTTTCTTCCCCCTCTGTTTCGGCATTGACGTAGAAATAAAAGGGTCAGAGGTCATAAGGGGCTGGACGATGAGAGGGGGTCCTTATCTGGGAAACGGTGACCTTTTTGTGTGCACTAGGGCAGAATGCCCCTCCCCTTTTTTCTTTTAAATTCTACTCCCATCACGTTTCGCCTCTTCCAACACTCGGTCTTATTCCCCAGTGGGGACCCATCCCCCTAGTATGATTGCCCCGGGGCAATGGCAGTGACCTTGGATTTGGCTGTGAAATAAAATGACCCAACCCTGCCACTGCACCAGAGAACTAAGCCCGCCCTTTCCCAAATAAGCGATGCAGCAGCCTGTCTTTTTTTCTGTAAATATCAGTAAAGATATTTATTTGTGCCTGTCACATTTTCAGTGTTGCTTTTGAGCTTGCTGATATTTACACGTTTCAAACAATACTGGCTGCAGGACTGATTGATCGATTAATTTATTGATTCAGTAAGAGGGAAGATGATTGATTGATTGATTGAATCTTTATTTTGAACATGTTGAAAAAGTATAAAAAAAAATAGAATTAAAAGAGACAAATGAACAAAGCAAACAAAAGGAAAACGAGCAACCACAACTCCAAATAACGTCCATGTTCAAAAAGGAGCAGGAAGAAGCATAAGCTTATTTAATCCCACCCCTTTTCCACTATCTAGTATCAATAGACTACAGAAATACCTCCTTGTAATTACATTATATGTTATGTGTAATTTTTTTTTTTTTTTTTTATATATACACATATATGTTTCTATCTATCCATACCTACGTATATACACACATACGCACATATACACATTTTCAATAACCCCATTAACACCTGAAGGATACACAACCTACAACAGATGCATGGCAGTGTTTTACACTGCTCATGCGACGATAATGACTGAGTTGCGCATTAGAGCTATTTTTGCCCTAAAGTGACAGGATTGAGTGACTACACACTACAGCTTTTAAGTCATGACCTCAAAGTAAACATGTCAACTTTATATTGTTGTTTAGTCTAAGAAAAAGGGAATTCCATTCTTAGACATATAAAAAAAATGAGCGCTCTTGCTACTGTAACGTCTAAATGGAACAGATAAGTTGTTTTTGAATTACATGTTGCTGCACAGCCTGCAACCCTGCTTCCATAGATACTGAATTTAATGCTAACCTTTGCTGTAGTTAGATACTTTTGTTATCATGACATCACAAAACTGTGACATAATCGTAAAACATGTTAAAGCTGTCTAATTTCCTTTATATCTGTTTTCAAAAGAGAAAAGAAGTTTATGAGTGTCACAGGAAGTCTGTTGAAATGCTTAAACTTAATTTATCTAAGTTTAATTATCCTTCCTTTCATAGTTTATATAGGCCAGTTTCATATAAAATGAATACTGTAGGGTTCAGCGTACACTCTTCTTCAGCTGACTTTGAGAACTTTTGGCTCTGGGTTCAGACTTCCTGGCCAGCTGGGGCCTTTGTGTGTGCCTACGTGGGTTTTTTTCAGAGTGCTCCATCCAAACACATGCATGTTAAGTTAATTGCTGATTTTAAATTGGCGGCGGAGTAGATGTGAAGTGTGTGCCTTTCTGTGTTGGCCTGTGACAGACTCGCAGCCTGTCCTGGGTCAGCTATTGTCTCCAGCCTCTTACAACTGTGGTTGCAACTCACAGCCTGTGAAGCCATTTGTGCCATTTCTGAGCAGTGCAAATAAATAAATAAATAAAAATAAAATCTAGATAATTAAACTGATTTAAAAAAAATAAAGTGTGTATATTTTCAATAAGTAAACTGGGGTAAGATAAGTTGGGCTGACCAAATTCTTTTGTAACTTTTTCTTTTTTTGCCGTGTTGAAATCCTTTAGCTTCCATGTGAGCATCCATGCATTGTTGTTGCATTTACAGTCAGTCTGAAACGAGGAGTTGTTATAACAGCATAAACTCACTGAGGTCCATAATCTTTACTTTCTTCCCTCTATAACTACACGTATTTGAAGCGTTTGGGGGTAAAAGCCTGTCAGGCTCCACAGTGTGTGCAGAGTTGGTCGTCAGGGATAAAACGAATTCCACAGGAACCAATTAGAAGCGGCTACTGCTGGCATAGGATGAAAGATTTCTGAGATGGCCAGTTTCCTGCTGGCAACCTGTTTGCAGTGTCTATAGTTCTGTTATCTTTGTTCTGTATGACTTTGGGGAAATCTAATAATTGAAAAATGCGCAGTTTCATTACAATTTTGCATTATAAATTATGAGTTCTGCTGTTTAGAGTGATTTCTCGTCAGTATACATTAGATACAGAGCAGTCGAGGTTATAGTAGAACATTTTCTTCCGCTGTTGTGAACTGATAGTCCACAGGTTTTGGACACTGGGTTGTATGAAATAAAGCATTTGAGAATGCCAACACATTATACAAGTGCGGATGATGCTCAGAGACTTATAAAATCTTTGAGCATTTTAAATGATTTAAAACGGGGGGAGGAATGAAGAAAATATTCCTAAGGCCACAGCAAAACAAGCCGCGTGAAAATCCAAGCAGGGAATAGGTGAGACAGATGAAAGTGGAGCGCAGCAGGAAGTGAAATAGGTGGAGCATGTGGCGGTGGTCTCGAGTGATCCCTCGGCCTCTCCGGCTCTGAAGGCTGGACCTTGAACCAGGAAGGAACATTCCATTCCGATGCTGTGCCGGGACCTCTGACCCCCACAGCTTTGTTTTCAGGGCTGATTTCGACAGTCACCAGGGGTACAAGGCAACATCGGGCTCACTTAGCTCAAAGAAGCACGTCTCTGCCGTTTGAACATGCCGGAAAACTGCTCCCCCGACCCCGGGCTCGTAATTCATCTCTGTAACTCGCACATTACCTTCGCTTGCGATCAATTAAATGATCTGACAAGGACATGTGCGCAGGATTGCGGTCAGAGACTGCACATACAATACGTTGACCTGCCGCTTTCCCTTAACATGAAGGTGTGTTTCACTCTGAAAGCATCAATGGAACATTTAATTTCCAATCCTCAAGTGACGGAGCTGAGAGTGTCGGATCCTTTGCAAGAGCTGTTTTAAAAATTCGTCTTTCAGTGAGCGCTGCGAGGCGAGATGTGTTTATTTTGTAAACTTATAAAGAATTTGTATCATCCGTCTGAATGCAGTCTTTAATCATTTTTATGAATGTATCTCAGATTTTATTTTTCTTTGCAGAAGTGGTTTCATGTCATGTGTTAGTAAGTCGTAAGGCAGACCATTTCATTGCCACAGCTTGAAAAGATGAAACATGACACTAGCGGTGTAATGGCCCTCTCCATTTTCCAGCATGGGCATTATTTGTGAGAGGTAAGACAGCTTTAGAGGGTTAGGCGGCTGATGGCGATTTGGACGCGTCGGTGATATGTGCTTATGTCTGACAGCTTATAGTTGTGCCCCTCCTATCCACTGCAAGGAACAGATGAGATGAGAGCATGACTGTCAACAGAGTCCATGTTACAGGTTGCTTATGCGTTCTTTGTCAGTGGACATAAATTATACGAATACTGAAACACTCGTGTTTTTGAGAGGGATTTCCTCAGACAGGACTCTTGATTAAAGACGCGTTTTACAGCATGTCACAAAATTTCACCTTAAAGAAGTGATCTCAGTGGAAAAGAAATATCAACTGAGTATTCTTAGTGCTATTAAATTAATCAATCGGTGGCTTTCCATATTCCCGGGTGAAGATTAATCGACCATAAATATAATCTGTAATTGCAGCCCAGAGGCGTGCTCCTGACAGGAGACTATATAGGGAAGTTACTAAAATTATCCCTCTCGGCTGCTCGAAAACACAATTAATCATTGTGATCTTGCGTTAATCCTCACTGATTGACAGGAATTTGATTTACAGGAATCACTGTAAAGATAAGGCCTTCATTTAATTTCATTGTTCACTGGACCTCAGAAACAAAATATTTCTCTCAATTTATGTAAATCCAAAGCTGCTCTTTGTTTATTCGGGCCCCGCATGTAGTGTCGCATTATCAGATGGAGCAAATTGTCGCTGAATGTAGTGTCTGCACAGGCTTTGTTTGCACCCGCTATAGGTAGCGGCAGAGACAAAGGGCTTTCATTTCTCACCCACTGTCTTGTAACACTAAGTGGTCGTGACAGGCTCTGCACTTGCCTTTCCTCCCTGTCTCTGCTCCTCTTCTTCCTCTGTGGTAATTTTTTTCTCATGATTTCACGTGAGCTAAGCTCCATGCGGTGGGCGTGGCAGGGGGAGACACACATGTGCGTACAAAGGGGGCTATGGTGGGGGGGAGGTTACTGACTGCATATTATCATGGATTCATCGGGCTCAGGGTGGAGGCGAGCATTGGGGGCTGGGTTCCCTGAATGAGCAAGGGGCAGTAATATCCCTGGTGACCGCAGTCAGCTGGCAGCATGAATGGAGGAAAGAAGGGAGGGTTAAAAAGATAGTCAAAAGAGAGGAATGGGAGGCAGGCTTTGAGTTTCCAGGCATCTCACCGAGAGGATGTGTTGGTGTCAGTGACTCAGTATTGGAAAACGAGGTGATGGCAGTTTTCCATACATTAGCAGCACCTGCTGTTACCTAAGATGCTCCTTAGGCTTTAAAAGCTGCTGTGACATTATTCCCTATTGCTTCTCTTCCTGTTACGCAATATTTTCCAGTCTTCAGCGCATACATTTTTTTCATCTCTTTCAGTGCACATGGATATGTGTGTGCGTATTGCTGTGAGAAGTTAAGAACAGCACAAAGCAATTGCTAGAAATATCTTCCACCAATCTTGTCGCCGTGATTGATGTCACAGCATCTCTTCTTGGAGTAATTGAGCTGATATTTACAGCATTCAGGGTCTGATCTTTTTTCTCTCACTGTCTTTTCATCCTCCATTTAGCTCAGCATCAGGCAAAGCCCAAAAAGAAGCAGGCGGTTTACCCAACCAGCACTGTTATGTTTTCTTTTCTCTCATGTCGTTCTCATCAGTGTATCCCCCCCCCCCCCCCCCCCCCCCCATCAATGCATCTCTCTTTGCCACGCACTTGATGGCAATGTGTTGCCCAGGATTGTGATTAATGGCCACAATTCAGCCTGATAAATTCTCCTGAGTGGGTGCCAGTTGGCTTACGCAGAGAAGAAACTCATTACTGCTGTCAGCTGAGCTGACGGCATAGAGACGGGTGTGAGCAATTGTACATGTGCTCGTGTGCGTGTCCGTGCAAGGGAGGGAGAGAAACTAATTTCTGTGCATGTTACTGAGTCTCTTCACCTTTTTTCATATAGAAGCCATCATGCGTGAATAAGTGTGTTCACGTGTTTTAAGCTGAGGGTAAAAGTGACAGCGTGTCCCAGGGCTGGTGTCTAAGTAACATGGATCATTTCTGAGAAATGAACGAGCCTAACTCACCGCACACAACCACCACAGCTTCAGGTCTTTAATGGACAATCTCGTGCACACCACTGCTTCATCAAACAACCATTCTACTTTATAATATCTTAGATATACTTGGCATATATATGTATTCTTATTTTTATAATCTGCCATTCATAAAAACAGTCTCTAATCGCTACTAAGATGCACAAAACAGGTGATTTAAATATTACGTCTTTGTGTCCTCTGTTAAAGTAATTTCTTGTTAAATAATGGACAAAAAATCTTTTTAAAAACTATAATTACCTCTCTATTCTTATTGATGAGGATGTGATGGTGAGAGAGTGAAGCAAGAATGAAGATAAAAAAAGGAAGAAAGATGTCTAAAATGAGAGTAAGTCTGCACAGTACGGATAAGCAAATGCATGTGTCTTTTCCCTGTGAGATAGCTATCTACATTCACTGACACCACAAAGGGGGGAAAATGAAGACTTGAGGACGTACAGACAGACCGCATGGATGAAAATTAACTGCATGTGTGGCTTTGCTGTATAGTTCAGGACACTGAGTCATGATTGGAAACAATATAAAGTTATTCTATTTGTTTGGTGCCTGCAAAATATACATAGTGTCAGTATATTGCTCTAGATTCTTTTTCTAGTTTTCTGTCAAACATTTTTTTAAATCAAATTATTTGCTTTAAACACCTAATACATGAATATTTGAAAGTGACAATGGCAGGTATGGACTTGCAGAGATTTAAAAGATGCAAAGATATCAGCTTGTTGGACAGCTAACTAAGAGTACATGGTTGGAGTTGGTTCACTGAGGGGTTTCACTCTGTCTAGCATCACTATGATATCGTTCATTGTTGGAATACTCTGATGTGCTACATAAAGCAAATATATTTTAATGTCAATGAGAAGAAAATGCTGAAATCAGCTTCTTTTAAGTATATTTACATGTTATTTCCATATAACATAATTATGATGTTATCTAAATTCTCCATTAATGCAGACAGTCACGAGAGACCTTGTTCACAGATCTGTTTAACAATTAAAATTTTGTATTTTTGAGAAGTTACATTGAAATCCTGGAAACCCATCCATTATCGTCTCTGGGCACCGCTTCTCGTGTAACCAGTCGATATCAGGGCAAAGAGTTACAGTTCTGTGAGTCAGCCATTATTTATGAATGCAGATAGAGTAAGAAAAAAAAAGCCAATAAAAGATGAATTATTTCAGTAGATGTATCTTTTTTTTTGCTGTCTACAGTGGCTGTTTACCTGCTTTCAGGCAAAGCCCGCTCATACACTGAATGGAAAGCAGCCACATAAATCTTGTTTATAGTAAATTATAATTCAGTCTTGGGAAATTTATGGGTCTTAATGCTGAATCTAGAAAAGCATTAGTGCTTATATTTGCTGTTGACGCCGTTATTGTTTTGTATAGCTTCAAGAAGCGATCGATCCTAACAAGAATCCATATTTTGCTGATTTAGCTTTAGCTTGTGCAAAGAAAAATCCTTTAAGGTTTTTTCTGATCCACAATGTTGGGGGAAACAAAAAGTGGATGTATTGGAAACCCCGCAAGCAGGATTAAAACTCTAAATCTGTCACAGTGACTGATTTGTTTCGGGTAACTTTTCGCGGGTTTGCATGTTTGGAAGCTGTGATGTGATAAATTCCCAGTGGTAACTGCACAACTGGGGGCCCAGGCCAACTGGACCTCCCTTTTGGGACTTCTGTTGTGTTGTAAGGGATGGAGTGATGCAGAGGTGAGATTTACACAGCCGTTTTAGCCATTTGGGGAGCAAGCCTTTAAGGGTGCTATGAGATGCAGTGGAGCGCACGGACCGGTCCCGCCCTGCGTCTTTCAGATTTCCCATGGGAGTGCCAGATGTGGGGTCATCCATCTACTCAGGGTTCAGACCAAGCGCCTCCCTTCAAAGTCATTTTCAGATGTGTAGTTAATGCTGCGTGCTGCACTCTCAGAAAGCAGCACATACACACACGTTCATATGTATCTAAAAAAATTCTAATTTTACATTTGTGTTCTTTTCATCAGCATTCTGTTATCAAGACACAGCAGCACAAATTTAAAAAAAACCTTTTCGTGGGAGATTCATCGTGGCCTCTTCAGCGTGGCTTACCAACCCAACAGTTGTCCTCTAATGAGGGGGAAGTAATGAGTGTTAGACTGAGGAGAATTGTGATGCCAAATGTTCACCCAGGTTGTTATTCAGAGCCTCTGCTGTCCGAGGTCCTCGCTCATTTCTGGCTTCACAAAACAAGAGGCGTAGACCATCCAAAGAGGAATTTAGTGGCATTTCCATTTGAATATAAATCTCATTTAACCCCAGATAACTCTAAACGTTGGAAAATATTTCAACAAACGGCAAGTCAAGGATTAAGAATTGTAGGGTTTTACTTTTGTGCAGAGAGCATACGGCGAATGAGCTGAATGGAGGACAGCACATAATTCATGCAGCTATGTGGCTGATAGGAGAGGCGACTCATTTGAATTCTGAAGCACAAGTATTGGTGATAATTAGATATGTGACTTCTGGGGAAGAAGACAATTGCATGGAGAAGACATATGGTGCTTCCCAGCAATAATCAGGTGTGAAAAAGATTGTAGACTCTTTTCTCTTTTTTACTGTCAGCAATAAATGTGCGGCGAGTAGGAGGTTTAACAAAAAAAAGAAAAAATCAACTGGAAAACATGAAAATCATCACGATGCTTACGGCATGAGTGGAACTGCGAGTGAAATGTATTCCTCTACGACTAAATGAATTTGAGGACGCTTACGAAAAAGCGCCCATTGTTCCCTGAAACGCTCCAGAGAAAGGAATTTCATTATGTTTAAGGATTTACTTTCAGCTGCCTCGCAAGTTAAGGAAAAAGTCAGACATTAACAGCCCAAAACCTGACCCGCTTTCAACTGTCTGCTCATTTTTCTTTTATTATCTTCTCCGAAAAACTGAATATGCTTTTCTGCGAATTATCTATAGGACTGTACTGTAAAGGTACAAAACATCTAGTTTCCTCCCATACATCCTGTATCAACATAAGTAAGCTGAATAATGATTTTACCTTGGACCAGACTGCTGGTACTTTTATTTAGTTTTTTTTTGAGCCATATGAATTAATGTGTTTGAGGCCATCACACATAATAACATGGTAATGTGTCCGAGGGATAAACAAAGAAGTGGGTCAAGTTAAGCAAGAAGAGATCACATTCTTTAAGAGAGGCTCTACTAATGGGAGAAATGTTCATTCACTGACCCGTTTGTGTCCTCATGTCCTCTTTAACTATTCATTTATTTGATCTTTTTCTTAATCTAAATTTAGATTGTGGACAAGAGGCACAAACTCAAGTCAAGACGAATGTTATTCATATCAGAGACAGCACAGGGGCTCACTGGTTAGTGATTTTGGTTCCCTGTGTTCGGGTTTCTGGTCCTTTCTGTATGGTATTTATGTGATGTCTGATGTTTTCACATTTTCTCTGAGCATTTGTTTTCACGCACGACCACAAAAAGCATTCTCGCCAGAAACTTTCGCGAATGAGATTCTAAATATGAAGAGTTTCATTTCCTGGTTAAATGAACATTACACAAAAATACCCTGGGGGGGTCCCCATCCTTGGATTCTTGATTCAGATATGCAAAAAAATAACATTTAACAGGGAAAGACTGATAAAAACAAAACTCAGAAAGAGCAACAGACAGTGGCAATATAGTGGAAAATATGAGCAGCATATCAAGGAGGACGCCAAGCTGCTTCCAAACTGAACAATTATGCAAACATGACTTGAGTCACAGCACCTCCTCTACACTTTGAAGACCTGGAAAGCGAGCACAGATAATGTTTCTCTTCATGTGTGATGTGTGAAGTGGAGCTCTCCTTCACCATGTACTCTAGTGGCATCACTGCTGTGTTCATTCCTACTTAAAGCAAGACAGGGTGGCTTGGTGCCATGCTTTAATCCTATAACTCAGTTCTCCTCTTCTATACTCAGCAGGAGGGCAGAATACAAAAGTGCACAAAATGTAAGCACGCAAATAAAGACGGCCAGCAGGGCCAAACCTTATTAATGCTTTGGCTAACGGCTAAAACTGCGTTTTAGTCACACGACAGGCAGAAATGTGCGTTTGCATTCTTTTTGGCAGCTTTGTAAAGCCGTGTGTATCTGTGGTCCTCTTTGATAAATCTCAATCACTGTGAAGCTGCATGCATGTGCACAAGACTGATTTCCATCCCAATCTGTAGTCACGAATGGATGTAGACAGTCCCTTAATTAATCATTTGCATACAAACATGTTGTTTGTCCCACAAGTTATTAGACTCGCCCATGAAAACAGCAGCAAAGAAGAAACACAATTTCATGGAATGTGATTTTTTAAATGATCATTGGAAAATTGGAGAAAAAGAAAGGTGGTTTTCCGGGATGATAAAAAAAACATTGAACAAAAACCACCAAAGACTAAAAAAAGGGACTGAGGTTATTAACTGTGTAAGCTCAGAGCAAAGGACTCTGGCAGATGTACAAAAGAAATGGTCACAGTAGGAAGAGAGGCAAGCAAGGTCATCAGACCAGTGAATGATTAGTATGCACAGCTGCAGCTATTTACACCCCTAACAATTAGCATTAAAAATGTATTACTAATAACATTATAACCAATAAAGAAATTGGCCACTTTGTTTCTGTTTTTACTTCATTCTTTGTCTAATTCACCACGTCAGGCTTAATCTCTAAAAAGGTTTAGATGGTGTGAATCATGCATTAAATGCACACAATCTAATTACACATTCTTTCTTTATGAATGCCATTTCACGTGTGGGAAAAAGCATACGCATGGTTTTTGTGCATACTCATCATTTATTCATCCAGGCCCTTGGGCTCTGTGTCTGAGACGATAAACAGTGCACACTGGATGAACCCCAGCGAGACCCTGCGTCACTGTTATTGATATACTTTCCTCTCCTGCGAGTGTGCGAGGGTCCTCTAGTGTCCGGATGATGCAAATTTTGTCACCGGGGGTGGGGGGGTGTTTGCCCTAAAAATAAGCTGCAAAGGCACCAACTGCGCACGCATCCTTCAAGTGGAATTATAATTATTAGAGTACAAACAACAAAACGTCCACGCTATCCACAGCTGCCCACGTGCATGTCCAACAGAGTATAATCCAGGCATTGGGCGACACTGAGCCTGGACATGTGCTCATGCGATAAAAGAACAAGCTTAGGCCCATGCACCTGCATGTTAAAGAGAGACAGCTGTTTTCTAGAATAAACAACGTAAGTATTTGGAAAGCCGGCTGCGATGGTCATGAGAAGATGTTTGAAGTTTTTTTAATGAGTGTGGAGTTTTACGCTTAGTTTGGCCTTAAATGTTACAAAAGGCCCACTTTTTTTTTGTTCTCTTGCATCAAATCCCTTCTTAATTGCTCGCGAGTCTCTGAATACACAAAATTCTTATTTGGCAGTTGTTATTTTCCTCAATCAGTAAAAAGGAAACGGTATCAACAAGGTTGACAGCTACAGGGAGAAGGAGTTGCAGTTAATTTCAAATCAGTTCTACTTTTCTTGTTATGGGCTTGTCTGTTATTTTAGCCTCCTTTCTCTGTTGTCCTCACTCAGCCCTCTCACTCTCCTCTTGTCTCTCCTGCTTGTCTCTAATCTTACCCAAGCTGTGCCTGGGAATTATTTGAATAATCCCCTAATTTACAGCATCTGCTGTGCTTTAATAGGGCTCTCTTTAATTAGGGTCTACTTGCAGTAGTGAGCATGGAGATTTGGGGCTAAGGTCTAGAGTGGGAGTGCAAGGGGGGTGTTGTGGGTGGAGCAGAGGCAGGAGAAATGTGGACGAAACGTGGAAAAAAATGGACAGTATTTAGTTTTGGGAAACACCTTTTTTGATACAAAAATACTAACTGGCATTTTTTACAGACTCGGGACTAATTGAAATTTTTGTCCCAGGCTAATTGTAACAAAGTGACAAAAGATTTAATTTAAAATTAGTTCTTCACTAAGTTTTCGGTCACGTGTAGACAAAGATGGGTTCATCCTTTCAGTTAGTTCCCTTGTTTATACCTGAAGGATTCATAGGTCACTAGTAAGTGGCTTAACAAAGTAACAAAACATTCTTCTGAAAGGTTTTGTTACTTTGTTACATTTGGTGCTTCTGAAAAAGCAGCCAGTGTCAAGGAACTGTTACATGAGTTGACTTGAAAAAAAAAAAGACAAGAAAGTCTGACTTCTTGGAAGCAATATTTTGCATTGTACTGTAATTCATTAATTGACTAATTTTTTTAAGGTCTTCATCTCCAGGTAATACAGTACAGTGCTGTGAGAAATTACTGTATCTTTCAATTCATTGTCACCAGACTGGCTTTAATTCCCTCAAACTTTAGCTGTCTAACTGTGAAAATGATTTTATTCATCACTTTTTCTGGTCATCATATTTTGTCATCGTTCTTGTCATGATTTATATTGTCTCATTCTCCTGAGGGATAACTCTTGTAGGACTGCTGCTCTCTCTACCTCCGACAGGGACCCCTAATAGCAGCCATCAATCTTAATATGTTTAACACTATTGATCAGCACAACAAACTGCACACAATCACACCACCGGAAAGCCAAACAAGCCTGCAACACAATCAGAGAAGACCATTATAATCTTATTAAAACTGTTGTGTAATGTGAGAGGGGCAGAGTTCACATGTTTAGCTGTTAGAAAAGCAAAGAAAAGGTTGGTAATTCCCTCTAAGAAAAATTACACTCAAAATTGAAGTGGACACAATGCTTAGTTTGTATAAATTTTAGCTAATCTCTGTGTTTTTTCAATGCCATCTGTGCACAAAGGCCTCATACCTTGGTGTTTGATTCAATTACAAGACTATGACTCATTCTCCGTCTATATGGAGCAGAGTCACACTGCGCACTGTGTTAGCGGTGTGGTCCTGGAAATGTAGTGTCAGTCTGTTGAGTGGTTTACCAACTGCTGTGTTTCAAGCTGAGATTTGAAGGGATTTAATTTTGTTTTCATTTTAGTCGTCCGCTGATATTTATTAACCATAAAAATCCGATTTGTAGGTGATATCACAAAAAAATTAAAAAGGTAAACAGGGCCTTTTTCTTCTCAAAATGGAGAGTGAAGCTGACAGAAAAAAAATAAGAGGATCGTACACATGCAAATTGCCTTATAAATCTTATTACCCATATAGTATATTAGTTGGAGTACTTGTCATATAAATGATCAATCAGTTTGGATTCTCAGCTTCACATTCATGTGAACATCTGGTACTTCTGGGCTCAGGTGGCAGGTGTTGCACCTCAGCTCATGCTTTTGCTCCTGCAGGTTCTGATGTTCATGTGTCGGCTTGAAGCATTAATGGAGGGAAATAAGTGTGTGTGTGTGTGTGTGTGTGTGTGTGTGTGTGTGTGTGTGTGTGTGTGTGTGTGTGTGTGTGTGTGTGTGTCAGAGGCAGATAGACAAGACCAGGTGTAGCCCTACGTATCGTAGGTGATAAGCATCACACACCACAAACCAAAGCCTGATAGCGGGACTGGTGAGAAAGAGGTGGGGGGGCTAGTGGGGCAGGGAGCTAATAAAATATCACATCTGCATTAAAATGCCAAGTCCAGGGTCCCAGCACACGGCCTGCTCTTTCAGGGATACCTATTTAAAGGCCGTGGAAGCACGGACTCTGCACGCCGTTATAGCGGCGTACATGTACACCATCTCCATTATTTATGGGTCTCATCTCTGGTTTACTGAGTTGGGGGTGGGGTGGGCACTGCAGTCATCACTGCCGCTTCGAACAACATGTGCTTAATGATGTCACAGACTTGAGAGGACCCGAGGGGGTGGGGAGAGAGGTGCGATGAAGAGCTGGGAACGGTTAAAATGTGGAGTGGGGCAGGAGGGTGGCCGCAGGCAAATGGAAGGAAGGGCAATGACATTACAACATAGGGGTTCACCGGAGAAGCTTTTTCACGACAGCTGCTGTTTTGAACAGTACTGCAGGATATCTGCCCCTCTGCTAGCATCATTAGCGCTGTCATATCACTGAACACCCACATGTGACCACAGGTGCTTGGAAATCATGAAAATTTCTCATCTGGCTGCCTGATTTAGTTGTTGCAGTTGGAGATGCCAAAAAATAAGGCAGTTTTGGGCAGTTTTTAGTAATGGTGTTAATTATTATCTGTGGAGTATTTGTGTGAGTGTTTCACAGAGCGATAAAGAAATGGATCATTACTTGGGGCTATTAGCCAAAACTTCACCAGTAGGGTCATTTCAGTAATCACCGTTTAATCTACGTTTCTTCATTAGATAGATACAAGCTGCTCACATGACAGAGCTAAAAATCTGCTATCGAAACGTTGAAGCCATTGTACTTGGTTTGCTCATTTAGCATCATCATCATCGGCCCTCAAGTCAGCGATGGTATATTTTCACTTGCTTTCATATTTCATCCTTTGTGCGTCTTTGTGGGAAAGCGGGGGTGACATTTTTTCCTTTCAAAGAGATTTTCATGTTAATTTCTGCCCGATTCCGATTTATTGTTATGCGACTTCATGGTAAATTGTGCAACACGCAGCAGGACAGTGCCAGTCACTTTTGACAAGATCTGATTTACAGCTTAGCTCCTTGTTTCACATTTCCTCTCTGTGACCTTCCCTCATATTACTCCCTCAATCATTCTTTTGTGGTTGTCACCGAGAAACTGTCAAACATATGTTCGAGGAGTGATCTCCTCACTGTGCGCCTGTGTATGGATTTCCATTTAGTATGCACCCCAACCATTCTTTCCCCTATTGCAGTAATTAGACCTGCTCCATTTAAGCCGGCGGCGTCACGCTGGTAGTGGACAGTCTTTAATCATGTGAGAGTGTCTGTCAACACTTAGCAGAGCAGGAGATAGACAAACAATGGCAGAACAGGTCTTGTTGGAGGTGTGTGTTTGGATGAGTAAAATGAATTGTTGTTGTCTACTGCTTTTATTGTGCTTTGAGCACAAGGAGGAGGTTTGATAGGGTTGTGTGTTTGGATGTCTTCGTATGCGTTTGCTATAGCTTTGCTAAATCACGTTGATCTGCTTCTGCAGCATACACCATAAAAGTCAACTAAAGTGCAGATTATAAATGGCTGTTTTTCTTTAGAGTTAATCAAATTCTCTGCCGCATGCATTCATTTGTGGGTGTGACCCCGCTGTGATTTTTGAAATTGTGTCTGATTTTGCGAGGGTTCAATAATAGGAGGACTGTGGGCCTCTTAGAGAGACTATGTTTTATGCATGAGGGCAAAGGGTGGGGCCCGTTAGGGGGTTGTGTCAGTGGACACACACAACAGCCAGATCAGCAGACACCCTGACTACTTGGCAGAGATGCACAAGAAAGACTTCTATAGACACTGGTCCTCCTTTGTCCTGCAGCATTCAAGTGCCTCAGTGTTCCCAGTACACACGGACAGTGCACACAGCTGTGTGCGTGCATGCCTGTATCTTAATTTGAGACTTTATTCCAGGACAGCGCTCGTCTTGCATCATATCGGTCACCTTGACCTTCTTGTTTTCCGCACATTGTTTTTCTGAAGGATTTCTAGCCATTTCACCTAAGCGTCCTTCATCAGCAGTGGCAGCACCTTCAGGGCTTTAATTCAGTGCCTTCTGCCAGTCTTTCTGCCCCAGGCTCAGTATGACAGCAGGCCAGGGCAGAACGTATTGTTGATTGCTTTTGTCTAGAAATGAAGTGCAAGCCCATAAAAGTGTTTCTATGGGGCAACTTGAAATATACAATAATAACTTCTGACAACTTTACAGTGGGTTTTCATCATTTTATAAACTGAAGTGTTCCCAAGCTTGCAGTTTACTGTGTCAGAAGGAAGAATTGAAAAAAAAGAGCTGAAATGGACCATAATGGTGATTTGGTGATAAAATACTTCCGATGCTCTCGGTGACTTTAAAGCCACGTATGCTTCAGAGTGATGTTACATTTATTAGGTAGGGCATTGTGAGGGCCGTGTGGCCCTTTGAGACTGACGAACAAACTGAATTACCCCAGTAAAAATGGACCGCTGCTTTTGTGAGGCCTTATCATTTCTTAAGAGAAATGATTTCACATGGTATCTTCAGAGAAATATGCTACAGCTTCATAAGTCATGGCTTATGAAGAGCGAACTACTGGAAGAAAAGTAGATTACCATGGTTTAATTTTCATTAGAGCGCCATGCATCTATTCCAAGATCTAAGGTCAAGTCGTGTTTGAGAATGCCACGCTTCTCATTAAGCTCTGAAATGTAATAATCACAGTGTTGCAGCCGCTGGTATAAAGTAGTGCTTCTCTAAATGAAGTATCCACTCTCTCTCTGTGCTCTCATCCTTCAGCATCAGTGGTTAAGGTTTGTTTTCTTCATTTCTATATGCTTATTTTAAACTATACATATTTCTTTTCTGGTTCTGCACAACAGGAAAACCTTGACAACATTCAAAGTGCACACAGTCCGTAGTTCAGTACAACAAAGTTAATGCTACACCAGCCCAAGAAGTCAGAGAAAGAACTACCAGACAGCAACCAAGCATAAATACGCTTATTATGTATTGCTGCCTGCAAAATAAAGGTCCTGCAAGTAATAATTTAATGCAGGCTACATGTTGGAAGGGGGTGGGTGGGGGGGGGGGGGGGGGTCTTATGAAATAATAAGGGGTCTGTTCCCGTTGTTATGCTAACAGTTTTCGGAGAAACCCCTCTTCCTCCAAGTTAATTATGGTTGACATTTAAATGCACTTCTGTTGAAGAAGGTGGGAGAATTGTGGAAGAAGAGGGCCTCTCTCTAATTGAGTTTGTTGCTGGCTCCACCTTCGATGCCGCCTTTGTTCTGCAGGGAGTGGATATGTGAACTGCAGCTGAATGAGGCTCTCTGTGGGGATATTGATACTAGCTTGGCTATATGGTGCTGGCCTTATCTATGTTGTCTTTATTTGCGTTAGCATCCATTTTGGAAACATATGTTTCTTACCTGCATACAAAATGTTTCATCAGCTGCATATGAAGGACAGGCACAGTGGCAGCAGAAAAATGTATCACATCCTCTCAAGCAGGTTGCATGCTCTCACAGAAATAGCTATGCTTTTACTTCTTGAATGTGTTTCATTGTGTTGTTATTTGTAGGATTGTTTTCTTTTACAAAAGCTTCCTTTTACACATTTGTAGTGATGTCAGAAACGTTCTGCTTGTCTCTGAATTGGCTTATGTGAAATAGTAAGGTTAGCAGGTAGGTTAAAGCTCTCAACAATGAAGTGCATTTAGTGAATCAGTGCCATTTTGTGCAAAAACCCAAGTATCTCTGTCAACAGTTGAAGTGTGGATTTTCCATGAAATTGTAGTACTTGCTCTTTATTTGTGAAAAAGCAACACACTAAAAATAAATATAAATACTAAAATAAATTTCCCTTGCAGAAAATGTGCCAGTTGCTCCAAGCATGTTGCAGCACTCCTTTGGTAGATATTCTGTCCAAGATTGGTTCTCTGATGTTGGGATCTGTGGGGGCCACGCCATCTGTTGCAGCGCTGCTTATTTTTTCTGTAAGCAACTGAGCTTATTGCTCTGTAGCTGTTTTGTGAAGCTATGACCTAATATTTCAACTGCTCCTCTTTCTATCTCACAGCCATGGCAGATTTCCACGTCCAACCCGAGTCGGTGCACGCTGAGGAGTCCGGCGTGGCCAGATTCCAGTGCCAGATTCACGGCCTGCCAGAGCCGGTCATCAGCTGGGAAAAAGACAGCCGTCCAGTGGACACCAGTAATGAGAGGTTAGATCAAAATACCACTTGGGCTTCTTGTTTTAAGAAACTGCAGCACTTTGGTTAAAGGTGCCAAGTCTCGTGATTTTTTTCTGTCTTTTAGGTACACTCTCCTGCCCACAGGCGTTCTCCAGATCACAGGAGTGCGTGAGGAGGACAGTGGAAGGTTCTGCTGTGTGGCTCATAACAGTGCAGGAGTGAAACACAGTGCTGAGGCACTCCTAACAGTTTCCGGTTGGTATCTATAGTTGAGCACGCATCTGAGTAAACCTCTGGTTTTTTGTTTGTGTGTTGTCATTTGAGGAAAGCCTACATATCCTCACTGTAAATTGACTTTGGTTTAAATGAGCTTTCTTTATTCGGATCTTTAGTTTTCTGTATCACTGATCAAATACAGTCACTTAATACGCCTCTGCTTATCTGTATAGCACATTTCCTAGACTTTTCCAAACCTATTGTCCTGCTGCCAGATCTAAGAGATACAGCATATTGAGCTAATGCACTTGGAGAAATCCAATTAAAAGAAGCTATCCATCATGCTCATTCCAATCTTGAATTCTCGTCTCCCTTTTCCCTTCAGGCTCTCAGTCATCTGTTTACAAAGAACCTGTCATCGTGGTCGGTCCAGAAAACCTAACCCTCACTGTTCACCAAACGGCTATCTTGGAGTGTGTTGCCACTGGATACCCTCGGCCCATTGTGTCATGGAGCAGACTAGGTGAGAAAAAAGTCCTGATCAGATCAGACCTGGTGTTCTTGTTTGTGTGTTTGAGAGATTAGGTGGCATTTGTGTGTTCTGTCTTCCACTGTGAAGTATACAGAGCCAGACTGATATATCAGTCGATACTGGTTATTCACTGATATCGATATGGAATTCACTGGCATCAGCATTTATGGCAGCTGATAAATCGAAACTTAAAAAGTTTAACAGCATGTGCAAACAAGCTGATGCTTGCATAGTTTTTCATACTATATCAGATATTCATGTCAGATTTTTAAATCACCAAATATCGGTATCAGTATCGGTCAGTAAAATTCCTATATTGGTCATACTCTACTAGAATATATTTGTTACAGCACAGATCTATTGTGTACACATGAGGCAGTGGGATTGAAGGTTAAGTCTTAGGGCTAAACATGATGTTCGACTCTGTTGCTTCGTGTCCTCACGATGCTAAAACCTCCTTGGAAGCAGCGGAGAGCCTCTGAGTAATTGCTGCACAGACAGCTCTCTTCATGCGGATTTTTCCTTTTCTTGACTACCACTCAGATTCTGTCGTGAACAATTTTTCAATCTCCTATCTGTTTACTTTACTTCTCATTCAATCTGATTTTCTGTTCCAAATGTAAATCACAGCCCCTCCCCAGCATCTGGGTGTAATCAGATTGCCAGTATTGCCTTACACAGTGTTACCAGAATGAAATGCTAACACGATGGGATTTGTATGTATTAGATTACAGCAGGGAGGCTAGGATAAGCCGCATAATGAATCTTATAGTTTCACATCAGTCACTCCTTAATGCCAGAGTTGGTTTGCTGCTATTCATTGAACAGCGGCACCACGGCCTCCTAGCTTGTGCTCTTTTTTTTTCTGACACTAAGTTAATTAGTCTCTGACAGGGAGAAAGTGATGGCAAAGCCAGAGAGAGAGAGGAATATAACAGGAAAATGCAAGAAAAGAACAAGACTGCTTCTGTTAGGACAACGTCCCAGTGCGATAATGAAAAAAATGTGGACGAAGAAGAAGACGAACACGTGTCACACAAGTTGGAGACATTTATTAGATCTCAATGACTTGTCGTGATTAATTGCATTAATTACATGTATTGTCTTCATTAGGCATCGCCACATAATTGCACATTTACTAATTGAAGCTGCGGCATTTATCACACGAGCCGTGTGTGTGTTGGCTGGTTTGAAGATTCAAGCGAACTCAAAGGATTTTTTTCATCACTTCTGATGAATTGAATGGTGAGCTTGAGATGTGATGAGGTTTGGTCTGTGTGTTTGCTGTGATGATTTCCTTTTGCAGTTTAGGGCTGGTGATCATATCTGATTTAAAAGCAAAACCTGGTGTGCAAAATCTCTGTGTTGTTACAGGGCTTGTCCCTTTCTCCTCCTGGGTTCCTTTTCTCTCTGTCATCATGTTTGGTGTCAGTGTAGTTGTCTTTTGGTCGTTTCCTGTTGTACTCCAGTAGCTGGGTGTCTCCTGCGTCATGATCTGGGTCACTTTCTGTTTGTTGTATTCACCTGCATTTATTAATTTCATCTTGTCACCCTTTTGTAGCAATTATCTGTTTGTGCAGCCTTCTTCCTTGGCTCTATGTATGTTTTGCTTTCTGTTTTACCTGCACTTCTTTGGAGTTTTAGGTTTTGGACCTGTTGTATCACCCAGAATAAAGGCTTGCTTTGATTTCATTGTTTTACATTTCATGACACTATGTGTCATCACTACAGTTTGGCTGAAGAAACCAAAATAACAGTTGCAAGACAAAGGTGCTCATAATGCCTACACACTTGCACTAGCTACACAGTAATAACATGTTTTTGCCACATTGATAAGGCAGTGTATATAAAATTTAAAATATTAGAAGATTTCATGTACTCTTGATGAATTAAGACATTCATCAACTCGTTGTGTAGACACACTAGTGAGATATTCATGTCACATATGGCTGTAATGTAAAATACACACCATTATATAATCTAAGTATCTTTGATACAAGCACATTTGTATGTGCAGTAATGGGATATATTATCATGCACAATATACACACAAAATCATGAGTCTGGTAATCATTTTTGTCATCATATAATTTGATTAGGCCAACATATGCCACAGTGTGTTGGTTTGGAGTATGCCATTATGTTTTCAAAGTACGCTTTTACAGTTTTTTAGTCTTTTTTTTCACTTAGATAAGTGGTGATCATACTGTTATCATCAGCAACAGTTTTACCACCACAGAGGACTCTGAGATCTGTAGTCCCATAGACCATCATCTCTCATTTGTCTTGCAACCAGCAGTATGTGATAGAAGGCTGTTCTGATGGCAGTTTCAGTATTCCACAAAACTCTTGGTCATGTGGGTCACGACAGTAAACTTAAACGTTTGTGATGGGCATTCAACATCATATATCTTAGTCCTTAAAAATGAAACTAACAATATGTTTTCACAGTCTTTTGCTAATAAAACCTTAAAAAAATAATTTGTTGATAATCCTGATTAGCAAATTCATTTTTAGGCTTAGTGGCATTATTTTGAAATTCACTTGCTAATGTGCAAGTGAATTTCAGTCAAACTCATTATCCAAAGTAACCTTTCTGTTGAAAAGTGACTTGCTTTAAGTTTGAAGATAAGGGACGAACCCAAAAGTATTCACTGACTATTGACCACATAGTTAGCATTTCTGACTGGAGCTCCTTTGTCCGCTGTGGTACCTGTCTCCCTTCCCTCCATTCCTGGCCTTTCAGTGTATCATATCTGGAACGTACAGGCTTACAGGCTGCAGATGGAACTCACAGATGGGATTAAAATGCCCCTTTGGCCCCATAGCTAACATCATAGGCAGACTGAAGCCATTGTTGGAGTTGACACTGCAGATAAGGGAGCACAGGAAAGTGTGTGAGCTTATCATGTAATTACAGCAAAAGCAGAGAGGAGGCTGCTATGGATTGTGTAAGTAGATATAAGATTAGAAGTTACAGTTAGAATTTCTGGTCCCAGACTGGCAGCTGAAACATTTCCAGTGCCAAGAAGCAAACCAGCTTAAAAGAAAATGTACTCTGAGGATTTTTCAGACAAATTCCTGAAAAAGGTGAATGTCTCAACTGGAGCATAAAAGTTTTAATTAGCTGAACATCCGTTAGGGAGAAGCAGAAAAGCAGCATTGATTTACTGTAAAGCACCCAAAAGCCAGATGATTCTCACTGGAAGCTATCACAAAGTCCCAATTAAGTTTTAAAAAATTGCAGCGTGTACATGACTCAAACACAAACTCGCTGACCTTTCTTGGTGTATGGTGTGCTGGCAGCTTTATCACATTATAGTCCTGAGGAACACACGCTGTGAGCGCTGCATCCTTGGGGGGACAGAAATAGCGCTGCTTCTGTCAGCTCGTGGCCGTAAACTTGCATGATGTTAATTAGATGTCTTGCTAGTGATTTACACCCACTCTGATCTTTACTATAGTTCAGTTGACCCCCATCTAACATAAACACCCACTGTGCCCATATACCTGGTTCTTTTTATGCTGACCTCCATAGATTCTTACTCATCCTTCTCAACTGTTTTCTTTTTCTCTCTCCCTGATTAGATGGCCGTCCCATCGGGGTGGAGGGAATCCAGGTGCTCGGCACAGGAAACCTGATGATCTCAGATGTTGGTGTGGAGCACTCCGGGGTCTACGTATGTGCCGCTAACAAACCAGGGACCCGTGTGCGCAGGACTGCTCAAGGACGTCTGGTGGTCCAAGGTGAGCTCTGGATAAAAGCAATGACATTTTCTTTTCAGTTGGGTGAAACTAAAAGCACCTGCGAAACATCCTGGGGAACGTGACGAGGTACAGCTCAGCACTATGTGGGTGGATCAGGCAACATGATTACTGTACCATGACTGAAACCTCAGTTTTGCTGCATTGATAAACAAGTGCTTTGCTCCTGTGCCACCAGCGTGTTTTATGTAGGTGGTCTTTAGTTTAAAACCCTCATTCTGATCTAGTGGTTGGTGCAGATTTTTCAGGGAGAAGGTTTTGAATGATTTTCCCCCAAAGCAAAGCAAAGCAAAGCATACCAAAACATTTCAGGCTGATTTTTATTTTGCTACCTTCCAAGCAGTAATTATCAGCTATTTCTGGTATACCAAGCATACTTTTACACCTTTTTGTGCCACCAGCAAGATACAAGACCACTAAAATGTCTCTGCTTGTTGCTCAGAGCTAGAGTCTGTATGGTAGGCATTACAAACATTTCACAAAGAGTTCCGACTCTCAGCTTTTGCAATTTCAGTAATAGTTTCAGGTTTCAAATCCTCAACACTCTGTTAGGAAGAGATAAAAAAAATAAATAACTGCAGAGGTTTATTTGAATCATCATTTCTTTAATATTGGAGAACAAAAACACAGAGCAAAATAGATTTGCAGCATCACACCGAGAAGCAGACAGTCCTGCAACATCGGCTTTTGTGGTCTCTGAAATACACTTTAGGGACCAGGCGCAGTTTTTACCAACCCTGGGAAGTTATCATGTACAGTATATTGCATTTGTGGAGGCACATGTGATTAAATCTTTTATGGCAAATAGGTTTTTTTTAGATAGAATGAACAAAGATTGTTTTGTATTTGGAGGCACTGAGCACAGAGATACTTGATGATTAAAGATGGGACTCTGGAGAGTCAGGGGACGTGTACCGTGAAGCAGGATTTGGGGTTTAGCGAGGTTAAGAGGCTATGTTGGAGATTACAGATCAAGTTGTATCAAAGCATAGCCTACTAACTAATCAGTTCTGTGACACCATTCCTAGAAGATCCTATAGACCATGCGTGCATATTTTCAGAGGAGCTCTAGTTTTTTTTTTTTTTAGAAACTCTTTAAACCCCTTTTCATTTTTCCTGACAAGCATCGTTAAGAGATACAGATTCACAGCCTTTCTGCTTGCTTTGCTGCAAGCAGTTTCAGAGCAATTTCATTGTCTTGTAATGTAATGGACTTGCATTTATATAGTACTTCTCTCGTCTTGCTGACCACTGAAAGCACCTTAGACTACAAAGTGCTTGTACTTGTTGGTCTAAGATGTGCAAGTCAGCCTTCACAGCCATTATAATTTGCTAGTCCTGTGAAAAGTATGTACATCAACATCAGCACTGCCCACTTTTAAAGGACATTGCAAACCTGGCTTGATTTGCCCAGTCGAGTTTGCCCTGTTTATTCGATTCAGGTTGGTGAGGTTTAGTGAAGCCACGTTATAAAAATTGTTATACTACAGTCTGAGCTACAAAAATGAGATGCACACTGTGGGCACTTCTGGGAAATTCTATAAATATAACCATCAAATTTAAATTAGAGAATGACATATGGAGATATGATTTGCAGATTTTAGATGCCACACTAGAAGGATAAAAAAAAAAACCCAGCAACACGGATTCTTTCTTCTTTGTTTGTTGGTTTTCAAAATGCCTAGAAATTGATTTATTGTGTCTTTGTTTTGGCACTGGTATCCTCAGCTCAAAAGCCGCGCCTTCATGTCTGCAGCTTTTTAAAATTCTTCCGCGGTTCTTCACAGGCTCTGCAACAAGAGACAATGCCTCTGCAGTATTGTATCTGCGAGCCTTTTCTTCACTCAAATGACATGTATAATCAGTTTTTTAATAACAGGCCATTAGCATTCAATTTTAGATTTGTTTGTTTTATAACACAGTTGTGTGAGTCTCACAGGAGATAAATATGCAGATTTTCTACAATAAATAAGAAGTAACACCATCATCTGGTGAAAGTGGTAAACCCATAGCACCTCTCTTTTTCTTCTTCTCAATATATAATACAATATACTAGATACTATAAGATACATCCAAATTCAAAATATCCTATAATAACATATCTTTGATTTGCCAGTCTTACGTGTAGGTGTTCCTGTAGTTATAGTCATTAGTTTATTTGTACTAGCTGATTACACACTACTGTATGTACAGGTTATGTGAAAACAAGACAAATCAACTCTTAATACATCCTATAAGTCTTTTTAAAGAAAATATACTTTATGTAATGTGGGGAACTTTAATATTAGACAAAAACTTAAAGGTCAATAATCTGTTGCTCTGCCACAGCATGCAGAAGAAATATAGTCCTTTGAAGTTTCATTCTCTGTGTGCTTTCTAACATTTTGATTGAAATGTTGTTGTTCTTTTCATCTATTCTCCACAGAGCTGGAGCCAGTATCATGAAGGTGTTTGATGTTAGTGTTAAGAGACAGGTGCTTTTGACCAAAAGGATATGGCAGGTGTGGGCTGCCCTGTGCATTAATTGCCACCAAGCAGGAAACATCCAGTGTCTGCCTCACTCACATATTGATCAGACGGACCATACTTTGCTCCAGCCTATAGCAGCATCGATCGCAGACAATATTTCATTTCATCTGCTTGTCAAGTCTGCGACGAGCCCCTCACCTGCTAAGGATAAAAAGATGTGGACATTCATGATGTGCCGCTGTCTGTTTTTGGTTTCTGTTATTGATTTAAGGAAACAACAAATGCCTCATTAACTACACATAAACACATGTGTTAGAACTGCTCCGTTATGATGGAATAGTGTGCTTTAATTAGTCATTCTCATTATTCTATAGATAATAAGCTACTATAAGAGGGCTTCAGTGGCTGTCACTGATTAGGAACTTCAATAAGCACAAAGCTAAGAAGACAGTCACAGTTTAAAAAAGCACTTACACAGTAAACAAGCTGGATTTATGTTGGCTCCTTTGGGGTACAAAAAGAGAGAAGAGAGAAACAAAGAATGAAAGAGTAAAACTGTAGCGGCCAAAGAAGCGAAAAACAAGCGTAAGATGGATAGCTGGTGCTCACGGTCTTACCCCACACCCTTACAGGTGCAAATCAATGCCTTCCTGAGCTCCCTCTGACCTTCACCTTCAAGTCAGCCCTCAAAGCACACAGCAAGTGTGCACAAAACAGACAATGAAGCTGGGAAGGACTGAGATGAATGAAAGGACCATCTCACGCTGTCAGCCCCCCTCATTCAAGTGCCTAACGGCCCCTTAGCTTTTCCACTGGGAAGAATGAAAATGCTTACATTGAGAAAGTGTCAGACAACATTTTATTTATTAGTGTTGGAACAAGAAGGAGGGCAGAAGAGCGGGGAAAACAAAATAAACAGGAATTCAACTTGACAACCGAAAGTGTGACAGATCTTTTAAAGTTGACCTGTTTGACTTGTTCCTAGTATATATATTTTTTATTTTTTTGTCAAATAAAGGCACATAGAGTGGTGGATGCCCACGTTATATATGGCCAAACTTTCAAATAAGGCCAGCGTATGTGTAAG